>NC_057796.1:256729269-256765172 GCF_018294505.1 Triticum aestivum | reverse complement strand
GGCGCGCCTGACCAAGGCCGGCTCCCAGCTGCCGGCTTGTCACGATAGGAAGCTGATCGAGCTTCTTGAACCCCACTCCACCTCGAAGCCCAATCAGCTTCGGGGACTACTGTCGGAGGAAATGGCCACGGGTAGCCTAACCGACTACCCCTGGCTCTTCGGAAAATTTATCAGGCCTTTGGGCCTTCAAGCACTCCAAGCATTTGGGCCGCCTTCCCTGGCCGGCTACCACTAAAGCCGACTCCCGGAAGGCGACCCAGCCTCACCGACTCCTCCCAAGGACGACTACGGGGTGGCCGACTCCAAGAAGCCGGCCAAGAAGGACGCCGACTCCTAGGAGCCGGCCAAGACCACAACCACTCTTACATAATGGCGACCTGACGGGGTTTGGCCACAGTGCGGCCCACGACCCCCGAAGCCCGAGGCGGGCATGGCTACAGGAGGCCGTACGGGAGGGACGTCTCTCGTGCGGCTCGGCACTGTAGCCACGCTAGCCTCGACGTCATCCGCGACCCACTCCTGCACGGCCTGAGGACTGCGGGCCCCTTCAGCCAGAGAGAGGCGCGAGGGGGGCCCGGCTTTTCCTAGTCGGCCAAGAGTATAGCCGGCCTCCAGAAGCCGGCTAGTCCCTTCCTCGAAGCAGGAGCCCCATTAAGGAGACAAGACGAGGTGAAGCTACAGTGATAGCCCCCGAGGCGGCCCACTGTAGCCATGCTCACCTCGACAAAGCCCTCATCATCAGAGGCGCGGCTACAGTAAGCAGCCGCCGACAAGACCCTAGGCGGTGGGACCGGCCTGTCGACCAAGTAGCCGGCAGCCGGTGGGACCCACTAGCCGGCGGGACCCAGCAGCCGGCGGAGAAGCCGGCGAGCGTAGACACTGACGGCTGGGACCAGTTCCCAGTCGGATTACCGTTGTACCCCCGGGGGGTAGGCCTATATAAACCCCCCGGAGCACCCATGCAAAGGGTTGGCTTCTAGGTTGGCCTCTGAGCATAGTTGGCTTCTAGGTTAATACCCACGCATAGCACACACACCATAGATAGAAAGAAGCAAGAGCTAGCCTTGTTCTTCTTCTCCCTTGATCTCAACAGCTCTAGGAGCGATTGTAGCTACCCTTTATCGATCTAGTGATCATGCGGAGACCCCGCAGAGTAGGACTAGGGGTGTTATCTCCTCGGAGAGCCCCGAACCTGGGTAAGATTCGCCGGCGTGCATGTCTTCGCCCCATCCCGTTTCCAAGCACCGGCGACGTTCTATTGGCTCCCACAATGATAAGCCATCCCTTGGCATATGTCGCACCAACCACCCGACACCGTCGAGGTAAATGCCATCGGGCGCAGTAGGCTGGCTGCGCACGCGGGGGAGGAAGAGGGTTCCCGTCCAGAACAGGTCTCCGGACGACGGTGCACCTGGCCCCACGGTGGGCACCAAATGTCGGGTGGTGGGTGCGACATATGCCAATGGGTGGCTTATCACGGTGGGTGCCAGTAAGACGTCGCCGGTGCATGGAAACGGGATGAGGCGAAGACATGCACGCCGGCGAATCTTACCCAGGTTCAGGGCTCTCCGTGGAGATAACACCCCTAGTTCTGCTCTGCGGGGTCTCCGCATGATCACTAGATCAGAAAGAGTAGCTACAAATGCTCCTAGAGCTGTTGGGTTCAAGGGAGAAGAAGTACAAGGCTAGCTCTTGCTTCCCTCTCTCTATGTGTGTGTGTAACTCTAAGAAGCCAACCCTTTGCATGGGTGCCCCGGGGGTTTTATATAGGCCTACCCCCCGGGGGTCCCAGTCGTCAGTGTCTACGCTCGCCGGCTTCTCTGCCGACTGTTGGGGCCCGCCGACTGGTGGGTCCCGCCGGCTGCCGGCCTCTTGGTCGACAGGCCGGCCCCACTTCCTAGGGTCTTGTCGGCGGCTGCTTACTGTAGCCTCGTCCCTGATGACGAGAGCTTCGTCGAGGTAAGCGTGGCTACAGTGTGCCGCCTCGAGGGCTCTCACTGTAGCCTTACCTCGTCTTGTCTCCTTAATGTGGCACATGCTTCAAGGGAGGGGGTAGCCGGTTTCTGGGGGCCGCCTACACCCTTGGCCGACTGGGGGAGGCCGGGCCGCCTTCGCGCCTCTCTCTGGCTAAAGGGGCCTGCCGCCCGTGGGCTGTACTGGCGTCTGTCGTGGGTGACGTTGAGGCCAGCATGGCTACTGTGCCGAGCCGGACGGGAGATGGCCGTCCCGTACGGCGTCCTGTGGCCATGCCTGCCTCGGGCTTCGGGGGTAGTGGGCCGCACTGTGGCCACACCCCGTCTTGTCACCGTTATGTGGGTGTAGTTTTGGTGGGTGCGGTCTTGGCCGGCTTCTTGGAGTCGGTGCTCTTCGTGGCCGACTCTGGGGAGTCGGCGTTCTTCATGGCCGGCTCTGGGGAGTCGGCATCCTCTATGGCCGGCTTCCTGGAGTCGGCCATCCCATGGTTATCTTGGGGGGAGGTTGCTGAGGTTGGGTCGCCTTCTGAGAGTCGGCTTCAGAGGTAGCCGGCCGGGGAAGGCGGCCTAATGCTTTTAATGCTTGAAGGCCCAAATGGCCTGATAATTTTTTGAAGAGCCAGGGGCTGTCGGTTAGGCTACCCGTGGCCATTTACCCCGACAAACGGCTCTTTGCTGATTGGGGCAGCAAGCACCGGCTGGGTGGAAAGCAGGGCTTTGAGTTCTGCAAACGCTGCGTCAGCTTCATCTGTCCACTCGAACTTGTCAGATTTCTTCATCAGTCGGTAAAGAGGCAGGGCCTTTTCACCGAGATGAGATATGAATCGACTCAGGGCGGCCAAACAACCAGTAAGCTTCTGGACATCATGTACACGTACAGGGCGCTTCATCCGGAATATGGCACCAACTTTCTCTGGGTTTGCGTCGATCCCTCGTTCGGAAACAAGGAAACCGAGCAACTTTCCGCCAGGAACTCCGAATGTACAATTTGATGGATTAAGCTTGATATCATACCTTCTGAGGTTGGCAAAAGTTTCAGCAAGGTTAGCCAGCAGGTCGGAACCCTTTCGTGACTTGACCACAATGTCATCCATGTATGCTTCCACATTCCGACTGATTTGAGTGAGCAGACACTTCTGAATCATCCTCATGAATGTGGCTCCAGCGTTCTTCAGGCCGAATGGCATGGTGACATAACAGAAACATCCGAATGGAGTGATGAAAGCCGTTTTTATCTCATCGGGTCCACCCAGTCGGATCTAATGATACCCGGAATAGGCGTCCAGAAAAGACAATCGCTCACACCCCGCAGTCGAGTCGACGATTTGGTCGATGCGGGGAAGAGGAAAATGATCTTTCAGGCAGGCCCGATTGATATGCTTGAAGTCAATGCACATGCGAAGTGAATCGTCCTTCTTAGGGACCATGACAACATTGGCGAGCCACTCGGAGTGGTAAATCTCTCGGATGAACTCAGCTGCCAGGAGCCGAGCCACTTCCTCGCCAATTGCTTTCCTCTTCTGTACGTCAGACCGTCGAAGATGCTCCTTGACTGGTTTTACCTTCGGGTCGACTTGCAAACGATGCTCAGCCAGTCCCCTGGGTACACCCGGCATGTCAGAAGGTTTCCGTGCAAAGATGTCCCAGTTCTCACGGAGGAACTGGATGAGCGCTTCTTCCTATTTGTCGTCGAGTGATGTTGAGATATGAGTAGGAGCAGCATTAGGGTCCGTCGGGTGAATATGAATCGGCTTGGTTTCACCGGACGACTGAAATGCAGAATCTGTGGCAGGCTTCTTGGAACGCAACAAATCACTCAGATCTGCGTTCTTCCGGTATTCTTGCATTTCGACTGCTGCCATTTGCGCATCGGCGGTTTGAACCCTTCCGGAAGCACTCTTCCGCCTTCTGCCGATTGCCAGTGATAGTGATCACTCCTCTAGGACCAGGCATTTTCAACTTGAGGTACACGTAACATGGTCGAGCCATGAAACGTGCATAGGCAGGCCTACCCAGAATGGCATGATAAACACTCTGGAAATCCACTACTTCAAATGTCAACTTTTCTTTGCGGTAATTCTTGGAATCACCAAAAACCACATCAAGGGCGATCTGGCCGAGTGATTCAGCCTTCTTGCCAGGTATGACGCCATGGAAACTCATATTGCTTTCACTGAGCTTGGACATCGGAATGCCCATTCCCTTCAAGGTCTCCGCATACAGGATATTTAGGCCACTACCACCATCCATCAGCACTTTAGTCAGTTGAGTGCCTTCAACAACTGGGTCGACCACCAGCGCTTGCCTCCCAGGGGTGGCTATACGTGCTGGGTGGTCAGACTGGTCGAATGTGATCGTAGTCTGGGACCACTTCAGATAACTTGGTGTTGCCGGAGCAACCATGTTCACCTCTCTGTTTATAACTTTCAATCGACTTTTTCTTTCAACATCAGCAAAAATCATCAGAGTGGAATTGACGTTGGGAAAATTATCATCGTCTTCTTCCTTATCCTCACCATTGTCCGACTCCTTTTCCTTCTCCTTGGGCTGTTTCTCTCAGAATTGCTGGATCAGGAGCTGACACTGTCGAGTGGTGTGTTTAGGGTAAATCAGATTACCCTCTTCATCTTTCTTGATGTGAATGTGACAGGGTAAATCCAACACATCATTTCCATCTTGATCTTTCACTTTCTTGGGGTTCCAGGGCCCTTTGGGCTTCCCCTTGAACTTTCCTTGAGCCACCACTAAAGCTTCACCAGGAGCAGCTGGTTCGGCCTGGCGCTTCTGCTTCCGATTGGAATTCCCTCCTCCGGTTTCCTGGGCGACTGTTTTATGTTTGCCGCTCCGGGTCGGTCTTCCTCTTCACCATTAGCATACTTGGTGGCGATCTCCATCATCCGGGACAGAGACATATCTCCTGTCCGACCGAATTTCAGATTCAACTCTCGATACTTAACACCCTCCTTGAAGGCACAAACTGCTTGGTGATCTGACACATTCTCCATTGTATGATGCAATGTGATCCATCTTTAGATGTAATCTCTCAAGGTCTCATTCGGTTTCTACACACAGGACTGCAATTCTGTTAACCTTGCCGGCCGTTTGCAAGTGCCCTCGAAGGTTCTGACAAACACTCGGGCGAGTTCTTCCCAACTGTATATGCTGCCAGGTGCTAACTGATTCAACCACGCTCTGGCTGAGCCTTCCAACATCAGAGGAAGGTGTTTCATGGCCACTTCATCATTGCCACCACCGATCTGCACAGCCACTCGGTAGTCCTCAAGCCAAGTGTTAGGCTTGGACTCACCGGTGAACTTGCTGACTCCAGTCGCGAACCTGAAGTTGGGAGGAATCACCGCAGCCCTGATGGCTCTGCTAAAGCACTCTGGGCCTGAAACATGTACTCTGCTGCCAGTCGGGTGATCTCTTTCATAACCCTCTCTGTGTGCTCTGTTTCTGTCGACCAGACCTTGAACAAGAATAGATCTCGCATCAAAGCCCGGCTCCCTGGGATCGACTGGAATTCTTCGCCCACCATTGTGAGGGCGTCTGTCATCGTGCTGCCGGGGCGCATATGACCCACTCCTCGGGGGAGGTGTGGGCACTCGACGACGATCATCATGGTCGAGTCGGCAATCATATTGCTCACGGTTTCTGTACTGATCTCGCCGGTCCCCACGTCCCTCACGTCGCGGGGGCGATCTTGGGCTGTGAGCTGACTGAACTGTGTCTGCCACCACAGACCTGCTATGAATTCTATTCCGTGACTGTGCTACTACTATGTTCTGCTCTCCTGCAGCCTAGAGTAAAGCCCGGATCTGCATCAAACCTCTGCCAACTTTCGACTGGGAAGGCTGAATCGACTCTGCTATTCGGGCTGCAGCTGTGAGATTTTGAATCGGAGTTCGGTATACCTGAGTTGGAGGCGGAAAAAGTTGTCGTCGACTGGACTCAGGAATCCGCTGCCGAGCACGCTCGTCGAGTGCGTGCTGGAGGTTCTCTAGTCGAGTGCGCTCAGCCAAGTTGGCCAGGCGCGCCTCCTCCAAGGCCCAGGCCTCGGGGGTTTCTCCAACGAGAGGAGTGTGAAGTGCATCCATGTTACGGCGGCGAATCTCTTCCCTCTACTGCGAAGAGAGGGGGCTCGGGGCGGTACTCCTCGTGGACGCGCGATGGATCGCCGCCGCCATCGCCACCGTCGTCGCGGGGGAAGCCAGGAGGACTGCGCGGTCCGTTGACCATCAGGACTTCCCTCGTGGGGTCACTGCTGTCGCACTCGGATGCAGTCTCGATGGAGCTAGTCGACAGGTCGAACAGGCCATAGAGAGTTTCGTTGGGCTTGATTGCCGCGACTTGTGGGGTGGCCGATTGGCGGGCCACCGCATGCCTCACCCACCGCTGGAGCCGCGACTGACCGGAACGCTTGCGCCAGTGAACAGCGGGGCGCGAGGACGCCACAGGAGCCGGCCGATACTGAGTCGACGGCTGCCGAAGAAGGACGCCGCGGATGCGCGCGCGAAAGTGCGTTGCCCCGAGGATGGGGAGCGCCTCGACGTCGAGTGGATCCTCCTGGAGCCAAGCTGAGTCGTCGGTGACGAATACGAGCGCGCCGAGGCGGATCTCGCGGCCCTCAGCCAATTCTCCGCCGGAAACCATGATGATACCGGCCCCACGGTGGGCGCCAACTGTCGTGGATCTAATACTGATAGTAGAATGGGGGGGTAGGTATGAGGAGGCAAGATCCTAGCTATGGCGAAGTTGTACACGCAAGTTTTACGAGTTCAGGCCCTTCGCGGAGGAAGTAACAGCCCTACGTCTCGGAGCCCGGAGGCGGTCGACTGGATTATGCGCGTGAGAGTTACAGGGGGTGGGAACCCTTGTCCTAGAGGAGGGGGTGGCTTATATAGAGTGCGCCAGGACCCCAGCTCCCCTCCGTTACACAGGGTTCAATGTGCATAAAGAAGGAGCGTTACAGGTAACGTCTGTAATAAAGTGCTATAAATGATCATTAAGTCTAAGAATAAACGCCTGACCGTTGCCATGCAGACTGACTTTAGATCTTCTATATGTCGAGTGGTTTCCATTATGGTCGAGTGACTGTGATTCTTCCGAGTGGAATGTTTCTGGTCGAGTGGATGATGGTACCCTTCGAATACTTCTGTCTTTAGGGTGATGTACTTGGGGGGAGGTGTCTAGGTCAGGCCTATGACCCTACCCTAGGCGCATAGCTTCATCAGTCATGATGCACACAAGATCACCTACGAATCTGCCAACACAAATAGGAAATCCAATCTCGTTTTGTGCAGTTGCACTGAAATTAAGCAAAGTCGCCGGTGTGACGTTTAAGTTTGCTAGGCAACAAGTTGAATAGATATCCCTGTTTTAACAGAGGCAAAAAAAGGAAACAATTACTGTCCAATAAAGGAGGATGAAATAAACGGCGACAAAAAGATGCATCTAACTTATCTTGATGGAAAACAAAGTAGGACAGTAGCATTTCTAAAACGGTTGCATTGATTCATATTAACAGAGACATTCTCTTAAAACAACATTCGTTAAGAATGTAATTTACTTTTAAAAGTGGCATTGCTTCAATTTTCCAGCAGCACTCTTAGATTAACAACAGCAAAATAGTTGTATGGGACATGACATGGGACATGCCAACACCATGTGTGTCCACACGTATAAATGGGTGATGCAGAGTATGTAGCCAAGCAGCATATCTGCGTTGGTCCCATATTTGTTCTCTTTGAAACCTTTTCCTATGTGAGGGCAGCAAATCTAGTCCTGCACAAACTACCCGACCCCCCAGTTTCTTTCCCTTTTCAACAAAGAGTTCGGTTCCTTACAGATGTGTGTACTGGGTTACCCCCTTTTTCCCTTTTCGACCAAAAAAGCGGTTGGATAGCTAGTCTATACTACTTTCCCTCCCTCCTTTCCTCCTTGAACCACGTCCTAGATTCATGCTCCACCCCACCGCATCCTTCTTTCCTCTTTGAACCAAGACCTAGATTCGACTACAGAATCGAAAAAGATCCGCATGCAACTAGAGCAATGACGGTTTCAAAGAAACTTATACCTTAGGGTCGTCGGGATGTGGCAAGGCTTGCGGCGGGAGGCCGGATCTGCCCACACTTCATACAGCAGCGAGGAAGAAGGGGTCAGTGGCCCTCCCGCACAGGTGCTGGGTGAAAGAGAAAAGCACAGCCGGCAGTGGATTGCCTCCCTTGCCGAAGGCGATAGAGTGAACGCTGCATCTCCTCCCCTTCCTGGTGTGACGGGATCCGGACGCCTCCTTCACCAGCTGTGAGGGGGGTGAGAGAGACAGAGGTCACAATGCAGTCTTGTTTAGATCTGGTGAAGAGGGTGAGAGACTGTGAATATAGCAAACCCTAGCAAAGGAACGCTGAGCCTCCAGCGTGTATATATATGTAGTGCGGCGAGAGTGTGGAGAGTGCAAACCCTAGCAAACAAGCGCTGAGGCTCCAACTTATATAGTGTACTACATATATACTGTATTACGGACTGAGCTCCGGTGCCTTAACTGCACCTGCCTTTGGCTGTATGACAGGTGGGCCAGCCACATTTTCAGCCCACCTGTCATACACACAAAGGCAGGTGCACTAAGTCAATGAA
Organism: Triticum aestivum; assembly: GCF_018294505.1. Taxonomy (NCBI): domain Eukaryota; kingdom Viridiplantae; phylum Streptophyta; class Magnoliopsida; order Poales; family Poaceae; genus Triticum; species Triticum aestivum. The sequence goes on along the minus strand of NC_057796.1, from coordinate 256,756,566 downwards.
GCCGCGTCCATATAGTACTCGTGTATACTACTAATATATAGCAGAGTGGTTTTCTTATTCCCTCCATAACAATCGTTTTAAATTGTGCAAGTATGAAACGAAACTCTTTATTTAACGTACCAGTGAAGAAAACTACTACTTCCGATGAACAAACGATCCACGTGTCCATGTCGCACTTCCTGTCCTTCATGTGCGGTACACTACCCTCCCTTAAGTGAACAACCACACATGCGCCAAATTATCGGAAACGTGTGAGAGTGTGTACAAATAAATAATTTTAATTTCAATTATCGGAAAGGTTTGAGAGTACTTACAGTTTGCCCTCTCTCAATAATTATGGTTTGTTGTGTTCGGCCTAAACTTGGTCAAACTTTACAAAGTTTGACTTCAGTCAAATCTAATATGCAGAGTAAATAAAAATGGAGGGCTACTACGTCCATCCGGGTTTTTTGTCCACACCATTTTTTAATCAAAGTTAATAGCTGGACAAATAAAATTACAGGGGAGCTGAAGTCAAAGTTGTGAGAAGGCTTAGAAATCAATACAAAACTTATGCTCGTAGTACCAACGTTGATCCTTCTTCGAGGAAACATTTGGTTCATAGCCAAATGTGTGATAAAATTGCACCAACGTGAAAGACGACTGCGTCTCCAACGCAACCAAGGTGAACTGATGAAGGATATCATCTTTGTGGGTAACAAGCAAAGAGCACTGATGGAAGACAGCTTGTTTTTCCTGGAAAACCGATCAGCTTCACCAGGCAACGCAACCATGAGGCGCAACCATGAGCATCGATAGGTCATCGTGGTGATGCATCATCCATTTGGCATCAAGTTTGGGTGAGGAACCTATGAAATTCGACAAATCCTCACTGTGGTCTGTTTCTTCTCATTAATCAAGCTCGAGGAAGGAAGAACCACATGGCAGAGGACAGTGAGGCTGAACAACAATGGCCATCCAATTTTGTGCAGTTCCACTAAAATTTAGGAAGACATGCCCGGGTATGGAGATACGCATCGCTGTTTGCAAAAATACAAAACAGGGATATAGTGTTGTTACTTTGTTTTGGCGGTGGTACAAGATTAACAACGACATCTCAATTTTCAATAAGATTTAATGAAAAGTACACCAACAAATAGAAGCATCATGATTATCTTGATGGGAACTAAACCAGGATATCCGAGGAAAAAAGCATTTCTTCATTTAACCGGTGATAATATTAGATTAGCAGCAGCAATAGGAGCATATCGACAATGGCCGCACAACCACCATGTACTTTTTGTCGAAACAACATGTATACCTCCACCGAGCCATAAATCAGGACAACTTTTCGAGTGGCATTTCCTCTATAATAGTAGGTGATGTTGGACCAGCCGACGAACCCTAGCTACTATACATGGGGAGCTGGGGAGTAGTCGCATAGAAGAAAACCCGCATGCAGGGACCTGGGGAGCTGGACCAGTACAAGAAGGTATACCTCAGGTGGGTGAGATGTCGCTTAGGCGGGTGGGCGGGATCTGCCCACATGACGACAGCGAACAAGGGAGCGGAGGACCTTCGTCCGCACTAGCGCCGGCTCCAAGAGGACGGTGCGCATCGGCTTCCTCCATCACCGACGGTGACAACGTCAACACTGCACCTCCTCACCTCCCGCAGCGGACAGGATTCGGCCAGATCTGTGACCACCGGTGAGGAGAGATAGAGTGGCACTGTCATCTTGTTTTGATATGGAGAGGGTGAGAGAGCGAGACGCGAGAAACCCTATCAAACAAGAGGCTATATATACAATGGAGTAAAAAAATCTCTCCATAGTAGTGGTTTTAAAAAGAATACGCACGTTCCCGGAAAAAAGAAACGAAAAGTGGCGGACAATTTTTTAACGTACCAAGAAAGAAAACTCGATCAAAAACACACCCCCGCTTCTAGGTCGCGAGAGTCGTCGCGCACACACACATAGACATAGACATGCATCTGAGGATGGCTGGGTAGAACTGAATACAGATGGTTCCTTCTTGCCAGAGAACGGAACTGCTGGTACAGGCATGATACTAAGGGATCATGGGGGTGCTATAATTTCCTCTTCATGTAGAAGCTTGTGTTATTGCGGGAACGCACTGGAAGCAGAATTGTTGGCCATCAAAGAGGGTTTGTCGCTCGCATTGCAGTGGAGTAATCTTTTTTTGACCCACACACCGTATTTCTGTGGTAAATTATATTAATATAATAAAGTACATGGGGAGTCTAAGCTCCAAATATCAATACCGAGACCGACTGCCTTGAAGCTACAAATATGGTGAGGATTAGGAATGAAGATCTTGATAGATCTCGGTTTGGTTTTTTGGTGCGTGAGATTAGATTGCTCATGGCACTCTGAAATACTTGTATTGCTCATGTTCGATGAAACAACAACATTGTCAGTCATACATTAGCTCATTATGGTAGGACTAGTGGCCGTATCGCTGTTTGGCTAGGTTCAGGCCCTGCTGGCATTGTCGAACTTCGTAACTCCGAGTGTAGCCTGGCTACGTGAGTAATACAAGTTTGTTCCCGCAAAAAAAAAGACATATACATGCATCTCCGTGTTTACATAAAATTCCATCTCCATCTCCAGTCATATTTGTCCAACTGGCACATTATTTACGTTCTGAATTATATATGCAACAATATTAACGTACATCATCTCTTGTTTGCGGGCGTCCAGACCGCTGCCACGCCCGCTCTTGACCATCCCGAACCCTCTTCATCACCCGCGCGTGCTTCCCACCCGAAACGTTCAGTGCCGCATTCATGCCCGGCCAGAGCGGACGCGACCTCTCACTGGAGCTGGCATTGAAGCGGCGCGCCGGTCGAGAGAGCGTCGCCCGCGTCGCTTCCCGGTGCACGCGACTGCTCCGCGTTCAAAGGTCGCAATAGCCGGCCACAACATGCATGTGAAAAGTTCTTGGGAGTCAGTGCTACAACTAGCTTTCCTCCCCCAACTCGCCAATCTCTTCCTGTAGTGCTAATACTCCATGGCGCGATCCATCGGCAAGCAGGCGGGAAAGTTATCGTATACTCGGTTTGCGGTGAGTGGCATGCCGAGCGACCATGTGGGGTCAAGCCGTGGAGGAGGGTGAGACACGAACGCGACAGACGTGATTTAAACGTTGGTTTTGCTCGATGGCGCGATCCAACGAAACGAAACGTTGGTTTCTCTCCGTTTCCATTTTTTCTTCGGAAAACGGAAACTTTCCACTCCATTTTCATTCCTACTCCAAGGTTGCCCTGTTACAAAATTCCATTAAATACAAAGGAAAACTAACATGCATGCTGATGCATCTCAATGATTCACAGATTATAGCCAATATTTACTTCACAACTAAAGACAAAAGTTGTGAGAGCGTGTACAAAAGAAAAACTACTGATGGGGTCACTACGACTTAAACCCTAAACCCTAAACATGATTTCATTTCCTGGCTATGTAGAACCTGTCGAAGGAAAGATGGCTGGCACCCTCGGATCATACGATGCTTTTGTGCAGTTCCACTAAAATCGAGCTGAGCATCCCTGATGGCAAAGATATTGAAGAAGTGTGATTAGAATAATAGTACTGGCACTAGTTCATGAGACACAAACTCATCACAAATAGAAGCTGGTAGAAGTAGAGAAAGATCGACATGGAGAGCTGCGGCAGTGGAGCAAGCCGGCTCCAAAAGGAAGATGTACTACCTGGGACGTCGGGCTATAGCTAGAAGGGCGGTTGGGATGCAGCATCAGCCCATACCATGGGGACCCCCGGTTGGGACGCACCGACTATGGGTTTTCTCCCTCCACTACAAAAAAATACACTTCTGTGACGATACTTGTTTGTCACAGTAGGTCACGTTTTCTGTCATGCATGTACATCCATGACAAAATTATGACAGAATCAAGATAGTCATACCTGTGCTGTCGTAGAAGTGTTCCATGACATTACCAAAATTATCATCACAGAAGTGTCCACTTCCATCACTCGCGCGTCACAGAAGTACTTTCATCAACGGTGACTGACACGTGGCATCCACCGTAACGGAGCGCTGTTAAGATATCGGGTCCGATTTTGGATCCGATAATCCGTTAACAGCCCCGACCAATGGGGATTTTCCACGTGTAAAATCATCATTGGCTAGAGGAAACACGTGTCGGCTCACCGTTGGGACAGATGTCATCTACTCATTGGACCTAAAGCGCCTATGATACGTCGACACGTGGCATGGCCCAACAGTGGCCCATTCCTGTGAAAAGGCCGGCCTGTTTGACTTGGTCAAAAGGTGGCGGGCCGGCCCACGGCAAGCCTGTTAACGGCATGTTCGCATATAGCCCATTTACAGCCCGCTAACCCGGGGCCTGTTTACGGCCTATCCGAATTAGGCCCAATAGCGTCATCTAGGCCATCCAATATAATTCCAGCCCGTTTTAACTTCCAGCCCATGTATGGCCCATGACGTCTTTTGGCCCATATGAGGCCCTTAGTAACCCTCGACCCATTAACGGCCCGTGGTAAAACTGGCCCGTAATGAACAGTGTATCACTTTATACCCATTAACGGCCCATTATTCCGTTGGGCCGTTTCCAGCCCATGTTATCTTTCGGCCTTCTCAGGGCCCATTTATTCTTGGGCTCATTTCCAGCATTCGTTTACTTTTGGCCCGTTACTGTAATTTTTTGCTTGTGGGCCAAATACAGCCCGTGGTTATAGTCGGCCCGTTTGTGGCCCGTTAATACGTTGGGCCGTTTTCATAGTGTCATCAAATACGACCGATTAACGATGGCCCGTTATGGTCGGCCCATGAACGGACGATTTCAACTCTAGCCCATTTATGGCCATAATGTGGTCTGTTATTGGCCCATGTTTGGCCAACTGATCATACGGCCCGTAGAAGGCCCATTGATGATACGGCCCGTAGAAGACCCATTGTGTCTACGCCCCGTAGAAGGCCCATCGTTTCTACGGCCCTTAGAAGGCCCATTGTTTCTATGGTCCGTAGGAGGCCCATGTTAACTACACTAAATATGTAGCCCATTGTTAATGTGGCCCAGTTTTAAAAAATAGGTTATTGCGGCCACTAGCAAATCGCGGAAAAAGAACTGCACAGACTACAAGAAAACAAATAAACAAGACAATAAGGAAATAAATAAGGAAGCAACTTACGCTAGGCTATCACAGCTATTACACATACTACATCCACTGGGCATCAAAGTTCGCCACAAGTGCAAATATAGGGAACAAAGCAGCATATAAACGCTGCAACAAAACAAGTCCAGAACTGAAACCACTTCAGAAGAGCTCAAGAAACAATATCCTGGGTACCCATAATGCTAGGAAGATGCTTAGCAAGCTTATTAACTTTCTCTTCTTAAATCCTCCAACACTTGCTGTTGCACCAGAAAGTATGCATCTGAATTCTGCAGGGACTTCCTCAGTCCTTCGGCTTCCTGTCGCATAACATCTGATCGATGTCTTTCAACTTGAAGTTGAGACTCAAGAAGCCGAACTGATTCAGGCAGCGAGTTCGAAGAGCTGGTGCCAGCAGTAGTAGCCAGTAACTTGAACACTACATCAAGACAAGACTTTGGGGTTGTCTCAGTGTCTTCAATATAGTTTTTATCAGCTTTCTTGGAGAACAACAGGGATATCTCACTATCTTGAACCTTATCTGCATTACTTCCTTTACCATTGCATAACGGGGTACACTTCTCTAATATTTTATCCGCATTCTAAAAGAGAAACAAACAAACACATCACAGGTTTACAATGTAGTATATGAAACTCATTTTGGTAAACCAGTTCAGTAGTAAGGTGGACAGGATAACAGCATGAAACAAACATATATCTATGTAGTATGGTCACTGTATGGTCTATATCATTCTAGTTTATGTTGCCAAATCAAGATAGATACAGTTCGAATCATATCTATTTAAGACAAAGCAGCATAGACAGGATATAAGTGTGGGAAACTACACAGCAATAACAACACTTGTAATGTGCATGGCATGAGAACATAACTGTTTATTCAATTGAAACTGAAATCAACATAGAGCAAGTTACAACAGCAAACACGTTAAAGCAACAGGTTTAAAACATACCTGTTGCGCCATTGGAGTTTCAATTGCATCCTTCAAATTTGAAATTAGTTGGTATGAGTAAATACAGTGATGCAAGAGCAAAGTAGTATGAACCATAGCTATGGAACTTGACCTAAGAACAATACTTCTTCTGCTTTAAGCGTTGACTTGGGGTTCGGAGTGGTGGTCCTCGTGCTTTGGGCACTGCAGTTGCCTTACTAACTGATCGTGTTTGGGTGCTCTGTGGTGGAGACGGTGCTGTGTCAACGGGAACTGGGTTACTATCTGCTAGGGTTGGGGTTAGAAGGGGTGTAGCTGGTTCTCTATCCAACTGGGTAGGGGTATAAACTGGGTGAGTCTGGGTTATGTCTGGTGGGGCTGGTTCTTGGGCAAGTACAACCGTGGTTCTATCTCCATCGACAGGTAGCATGATCTTTTCTGAAGACCGTGTTTTTACTCCCACAGATACTGCCATCACCCCCTCCAATTGAGATGGATGATAAACAAGAAAATTAATTGAATGTACAGACATTGTAAGATAGACAGGTGCAATGGATAGTAGGGAAGAAAACAGGGCATGAAATAATTCACATTTATGTTGTCTAACCAAACAGAATAGCAGGACATAATTTCAAATATATGATGGCTAATTAAACAGGATAGCATGACACAATTTCACATGTATGATGGCTAACTAAACAGGATAGAATGACATACTTCAAAATATGATGACTATGTAAACAGGATGACATGATATAACTATACGATGTGTCTATTAAAGTGGTTGGCATGCCATAAATCACAAACATGCTGTCGATGGAAACATGATGGCATGATATAATTCACGGATATATGACATAATTCAAAATATGATGACTATGTAAACATGATGAGATGATATAACTATATTATGTCTTTAGAAAATGGGTTGGCGTGCCATAATTCAGATACATGCTGTCTATGTAAACATCATGGCATGATATAATTCAAATATATGACTTATATACTAAGGAAGTGAGCAGAGGGCAATCGCATATATGATGTGTCAACTAAGGAGATGGCATTCAATATCGTGTATATGATGTAAAAACTAAGCATTGCAATACAACATATGCATGATATGAGTAATATAACCCTGCCAAGTTTGAGCATAGACCTCAAGGGGATAATAGGACTGGTCATCTGCCTCTGAATCCTCCTCTGAAGAGCTATCTGTAACCAGCAACATATCTGCTTTAGCAGGTAGCATTGTCTACTCTGCAGACCTTGTTTTCACTCCAGATTTCTCCATCACCAATTCCAATGGCTGATGCACAGGAAGAGCAGTTGAATATACAAACATTGTCGACAAAAGCAATGAGAAATACAAAAAAAGGACGGCATGATATAATTGACATATATGACGCTTGGCTAAACAGCAGGGCATTGCATAATTCACATATATAATGCCTTGCAACAAGATAGCATTGCATAATTCACATATATAATGTCTTGCAACAAGATGGCATTGCATAATTCACATATATGGTAATTAGACACTAAACATGTGGCATTCACACAAATCATGTATAAACTAAGCAAATGACATAGCAATGCAAGATACCATACGCACGATATGAGCAACATAACCCTGCCAAGTTAGAGCATGCACCTCGGGGGGGGGGAATAGGACTGGTCATCTATCTCTGAATCCGCCTCTGAGGAGCTATCTGTAACCAGCAAGACATGCGCTTCGTCAGATAGCATTGTCTGCTCTGAAGACCTTGTTTCCACTCCAGATATTTCCATGACCGTACTGAATGGCTGATGCACAGGAAGAGTAATTGAATGTACTAAAATTGTTGACAAATTTAACACGTAATAAAAAAATGATGTCATGATATAATTCACATATAAGATGACTGGCTAACCAGGGTATCATTGCAAAATTCACATATATGATGCCTGGCTAAACAAGATGGCATTGCATGATTCACATATACGATAAAGAAACTAAACAGATGGCATTGACACAAAGCATGTCTAAACTAAGCAAATGACATCTTTGATGTGTACAGTAAGCAATGCAAGGCACGATATGCATGATATTACCAACATCAGCATGCCAAGTTAGAGCGAAGACCTCATGGGGTAAATAGGAGTGGTCTTCTACTTCTGAATCCCCCTCAGAACAGTTATCTTCCTCTTGATTATGATCCGAAATGGGTGGAGGGGGGGCTGCCTTTGCGCCCACCATGGAGCGACATCTGCATGAAATTTTATTGCCACGCAAGGCTCGTCTCTTTTGCTCTACATGTTCAGTTCCATTGTGTACAATAACTGACATGCATAGGAATAAAACATAGTGAGATTATGTAAGGAGTGCATGCACAAATCCAGAGTGAAGGTACCAAACTGTGGATAGACCCAAAACCAATGATGGCAGGCAGATAATAGCTTTAGTTAAAAAATACAGATAATGGCTCCTTAATGTTTGTTTGCACCCAACATTAAACTCATAGTAGACACCCGAGATTAACCAGATAGTAGACAGATAGTACTGATTTTTGCCCCAATATGTACCCCACAACCATTTAAAAACTCAAGTTTCAGCATAAGTTTGGACCTGAGTCGGAGTCTAATAGGTGAACACGACAATAAAGTAGCATGTCATCATATTAAGCGATGCATAACGCAAGCAGACACGGAAGAGTGCGACCTCTCTTGCGGACCCGTGTAGTCCTCAAGGTCATCTACTCAGTTGATGATGGTAATGCAGTTGTCGTGGCTGCCGGCAGCGGGTAAGAAGATCTGAGGCGGCGAAAGACAGTCTGGAGAGCGGATCCCTGCTGTGGTGAACCCTTCTGACGTTGGAGCAGCTGAGCTGGGGTGGAACACAGCACCGAAGGAGCAGGATAAACCACACAAGGTTTTCTTTGACACATATCTGTAACAGAAGTAATTGTGTAAGGGCTTGTTTGAATTTGAGGATTCTAACAATGCAGGGATAGGAAATAGACAGGAATAGGATAGGAATGCATGTGCAAAACAGAGAATTTAAAAACACAGGATTTCTGCCAATCTGGCTGTTTGGTTCACAAGAATTGGAAGATCACAGGATGCAAAGAAGCATGGTGAGATTAAGTCAAACCACAAGAAGTGTACAACCTCTTTGGCGAAGCCATGTCGATCTCAGCGTGATTGGGTTGGCCGGTGAGGATGCTCCAGCTGACTTGGCTGTCGGAGGAGGGGAAGAAGATCTTAGGCCTCTGGAGATGGAGCCCGAGGTACTGCTCCGCTGTGATGGAGGGTTTCATCATTGGAGCAGCTCCGGTGAGTTGTACGACGCCGAGGCTGAAGCAGGACAAGAGAGACAATGTTAACCTGAGTGGAATTCTAATAGCATCTCCAATAGATGACGTAAAATACATAACCACAAAGTTCTAGATGTATACATCAGCCGCTCATCTCTGAACTTAACTGTCAAAACTGAATTTAACTGTCGAAACTTAACTTAACTGTCGAAATAGAATTTTGCTGTCGGAACTGAATTTTACTGTCGAAACTGAACGCACTAGAGGTGAGGCTACATGTCAGTCGACTGAATTTTTCATCTCTGGTCAGTCGATTTTGCAGCCGTTGGATACGAAATCAAGGGCCTGCAGTTCATCTTCAACCTCCACCCCCTGGGCCGCCAGCCACCACCGGCCAAACAGCCCCCCCCTCCCGCCGCCCGCGGCCGGCGCTGCGCCGCCCCGCCCACCCCGAAAACACTCCCCACCGCTGGTCCGCCGCCGCCCCGGCCATCCCTCTAGCCCCCCCTCCCCGTGCTGAGCTTTTTCTCCGGCGATCCCCACGCCACCGCCCCACCACCACCAGCGACCACTGCCTCCACCCTGAACAATAAGATAGATATTGGGGTACCTCTCCGGCGAGCCCCCCTCCCCGCTGCGGTTGGTTCTTCCTTAAGTCCGGCGAGCCCCCCACCCCCTGAAAATCAACTGACCCAAAAGTCGATTCAGTCGACTGAAGTGTAGCTAAATCGGAGCAGAATCGCAAGCAAGACCAAGAGTGAGAGCAGCAGCGGGAGCAAGAGTAGACCAGGCAGGGGACCGAGAGCAAGAGCAGAGCAGCAGCGCGAGCGAGAGCTAAAGCAGCAGCAACTCCTACTAATGTGGACGTCGCCACCGAGGGAGCGACGCCGTGGAGGAAGTGGCCGGCGACGCCGCCATGGATGGAGCCGCGCCGTGTCGGCTCGGAACCGAGCGCCGGCGGCACCATGAGATCGAATCAAGAAGAAAATGCGGCGATTAGTGTACAACCTCTTTGGTGGCCGATTAGGCCGCAACTTCATCCGAGGAAACAGTGATGATGATGCTCTTCCGGTGGTGCAGGTGAAGACGGCGGTGTGGGAATGGAGGTGGCGCGAAAGACGAGGGGAACGTCGGGGCAGCTCCTTGGAGGTGGAGGACGGGGTGGCTGAACCGGCGGGATGACCAGATCGACGACGGATCCTCATCTGATACGGTGGATGAGGGATGTCGAGGTGTTGCTGTGGACGACGTCGTCGGGGAAGAGGCTCCAGCTGGGTGGCGGATGGAGGACGGTGTGGGGCTTCGCGGGTTTTCCCGGCCTCGGTGTACGAATGGGTGGGCGGATGGGATGGGAGTGGGGAACCATGGCTTAGGGACGCGCTTGTCTGAAATGTGGGGTAAGTTATGAAAGTACCCCCACCGATTTGAGGCGGTTCTTTTGGTTCAGGGGTATCACGGGCATTTTGCGTGTCGGGATTTCAAAGGAGGTGGGAATTTTCGCGCACGTTGTAATTTTGGAATAGCAAGGCGCGGGTTGAGATGGAGGGAGTTGTCGGAGCACAACGAGACAAAGATATATCTTAAATATTTCGGGCTAACAAGGCGCGGGTTGAAATTTCCAGACAAGCCTAACGTGTACTGTACCAAATCAATTCGCACTACAAATGTTATTCAAAACTCTGAATTCATGTTATGTTCAATTAAAATATTTCTCTACGTGTATAATGCATGCAACCTAGTACTCAAATGAACGTTTTAGTGCATTCCAAACGTATATACTACCGCTTCAATATGAACTAAATTTGAATTAGTTTCTCTATTTCAATAAGATCTACAATAATGATTGTTGTGAAGTCAAAGCATTTGAATTCGTTTCTCTGTTTTAATAAGATCTACAATCGTCATTATTGTCAACTTAAACCATTGTTTGTGTATTATCTTCACAGCACACCACATGATTAGTCTCGAGTTACATATGAACTATGTGTACTATATGAACTCAAACTCGATTTTTTGAATCCACTTTATGTTGATTTCAAATCATAGTACATTTCATGCTCTAGATAGATCTTCACAAACTAAACCATGTCTCATATGTATAATGTGTTTATCACATTATGTATGGTGCCCCGCCCCTACGCCTACAAGTATTTTGATGTGAGTTGCAAACACCACACATTACCACAAATTCAAATAAAATGTGAGAATGTTCGATATAGAGTATTGTTTAGATTGTTCGATATTTAGTTGTAAGCTGCAAACGCCACACATTATCACAAATTCAAATAAAAATGTGAGATTGTTTGATGTATAGTATGGTTTAGATTGTTCGATATTTAGCTGTGAGTTGCAAACGCCATGCCTTATCACATTATGGTATAACATGTGCAAAACCACAACACGCGTATCACCGCTATATTCATGCATGCATATGTTTAAAACACTATGATCTCCTATTCAAATATATGAATCCACTTTCATATCAAATTATGATCTTTGTTAGTCTCTTACACCCACACAATCCTCTAACCTTCATAGCTACCACTAAATTTCTCTCGTGCATGCACACGCCCTCCTCGCCCTCCCCCTCCCTCAGCATTCTATCCATCGCGCACATTCATTCCACAACTCCTTTCTGACACACACCGATCAATAAACCTCTCCAGCGATGTCTGCCTACAACATACACACGCATCTTCAATCACCTCCTTTATGTGTCCTTGCCTCGTGTCTCTCATACGGTCCCACACACGTGTAAACTCTCGCCCCTCTTTTCATCGATCTCACAACCGCACACTCCTCCCCCTATCTAGCTAGTAGCTGGGCCTCTCACACCACCTCCTAGCTCCACTCTCTCTGTCTATCCGTCTCGTCGGGCCTTATTTGCCTCTAACAAATGGACGTTCACCGACCGATCTCCCGCTATACATATAGCTAGCTAGGTCCTTATAACTCGTTTTTCCCCACACGTCGATCGATCTACCTCATTAGTTATGTCTCTCCCTTCCTCCGACAAACAACAATTGATCTACCGATCTAGTTAGGTTTGCTTACCAAACACATGGTTCCCCTTAATCATCCATGGATGTGTCCCGACAGATCTATCATGCACAGGCACACACAGAAACACATCCCCACTCTTATAGATAATATTGCAGTTCCACCCTCAGTTTGTCTAGTAGGCCTCTCCCACCATCTTCGAGAAGCAACTCCATCACCCATCCAGCACTCTACCCCTCTCCCTCCCTCTCTCTCCTCTCTCTCCTCTCTCTCTCTCTCTCTGTCCCATCCTATTTCCCGTCCTTCAGTTATGTATGGATGTCGACTGATCTCCCTCAAGACATAATTGGGTCTCTCCTTCTCAACACATATATGAGTCGTTCTACCTCTATAGTTAGGCCTCTGCCTACCCCTCCCCCACCCCCTCCCACACACACACACACACACCGATACATCGAGCGCTCTAGTCATGTCTCCCTGCCACACACAAACTTGACTTGTGCCCTCTGACGTTCCGGTGGCTAGGTCAGTCACCCTATATCTTTGACTTGCACACACACACAATTTCGATGGCTCTCTTCATCGATCTTGCACCCACCCACTTGATCCTCTCTTCGACTCTATCGATATCTATGACCCCTCCCTCTCTTCTCGTGGATCGCCCAACCCTCTATATATGATATGGATAGGCCTCCATTTCACACACATTGCATGCAAAATTTTGTTTGAGATGTCATCGACACATATTCCCACAAATACATTCACAAAATCAACCACTCCCCAAAACAAAAAACACACACAAACGCACAAGCCATTTGTCTAGGTTTGTATCTCTCACACACACCCACATAGGTGGGGGACGTGCACGAAGAGAAGAGGTGCACGCACGACGCACGTACTGCCGTCTCTTTCCCAACCACACCCGCGCGGGTACACGGTGGAGCTCATTTCTGTACGAAAAGGCAGCCCACGTGGTAATTTGACACGTTTACTGGTTGTCCACTAGATGGAGGGAGGATCATCTACCACGGGTGAACAAACAAATTGCGACTTGACGCGTTATCTTAAAAAAGAGGCAAACCATGTGGGGCCTACCTTAGAGGCAAGGCTCTATACACTGGAGTACTTTTGATGTGTCCCGTCAACTCGCAGAACAAGGAGAAGCTTGCTTAGTATGCCGTCTTCCCCGCCCACGGGCGAGGTGGCTCGCAGGATGAGGTGAAGCTTGCTTACTAATGAGTACGTACGCCTTACGCCCGCTCCCTCGCCCACGCGCGCGGTGGCTCGCCAGACGAGGAGAAAATTTTACCAGTACTCCCTCCGTTTACTCCTCGTCCCTACCTTGGTTAGAGAGATTATCATATTGTTTGGAATATATGTCCTTTAGTAGATTTCAATATGAACTACTAGTACATACTCCACACACTGATGTACATAGACGTATTTTAGAGTGTAGATTCACTCATTTTGATCCATATGTAGTCCATATTGAAACAGACGTAATAGTACGCACTCTCCCTCGCCCCTCGACCCTCGCCATGTGGTGGATGTGCTGCAATTCATTCGGTCTCATATAGCTAGAACGATATATACTGCAGTACCATTATTGCTCGACTTCCCAAAGAGGCGAAGAGCCAATCACAAGGTTAATAGTTTGGAGATGCCAAGCGCAAGGTTTATAGGAGAACGAGTAGTAGGTGTCGCGTCATTTATAAATAAAGTTTTTTTTCTTCAGTGGCACGTACGCAATATAAATAGGTTCATATGGAGAGAAAAGGAAACCGCTCCACTATATACATAGGCAGGACGAGCCTACACGGTTGCTTGCTGGGGTTGCTCTCTTCGGTTTTCACACTCTCTCACACAAAACCACTGTGGCCACATCTCTAACATCCCGGCGGATCACGTCCGCCGGGGGAAGGGGTGGATGCTTAGTGTAGATGCAGTCGCCGTCGCCGACAGCGACAACCCACTGTCGGCACGTCCCGATCAGGGGTCCCCGCCATTCTCTCTCACAAAGCCGGTGAGGTTGTCTTCGTCCATTGCTAACTGCCGCGACGTCGGTAGTTGCCTCCTCCCGCCACCGTCCTCTAGGTTGAGCTACGTCCCGACATCCCTCAGGTACAACTCCCTTTACAGCCAGCTTGCACCACTGCTCCAGCTGCCTACATCACTCCATGTGGATATTTCTCTACTTCTTTGCCCCGCACATACCTCTACTGGCTTCTACGTACTATGTTTGTGATGAGTTTATATCTCATCAACTAGTCCCAGCAATCTTATTCTAATCACGCTTCTTCAATTTCTTTGCCACGGGGATGCTCATCTCGATTTTGGTGAAACTGCACAAAATGATCCGATGGTCAAAGGGTTGCAAACTTCATTTCTTAGGAAGCTCCGACATTGCCAGCAAATTAAAGCCTGGTTAGGGTTTACAGTTCAAGGGCTAGGGACTGCATGGATCGTTTTTTCTTTAGCTGTCTCTGTTCCAATGGCTAGGGACTGCATGAGTAGTAGTAGTACTGTACGCCTTACGCCCACTCCTTCGCCCACCCGCGCGGTGGCTCGCGGGACGAGGAGAAAAATTGACTACTCCCTCCGTTTACTCCTTGTCCCTACTACCTTGGTTAGAGAGATTATCATATTGTTTGGAATATATATGTCCTTTAGTAGATTTCAATATGAACTACTAGTACATACTCCAAACACTGATGTATATAGACGTATTTTAGAGTGTAGATTCACTCATTTTGCTCCGTGTGTAGCATAAAGTTGAGACACTTATTTTGGAACGGAGGGAGTACATATTTGCTATGATATGTCAATCATTGAGATGCAATAGCATGCATGTTAGTCTCCTTTGTATTTGATGAAATGTTGCAACGGGCAACCTTGGACGCAAGATACATGTAACAGAAGCTGGAAGCTTCACAGCATTGTACTGTCTCGCTGATAAATTACAGTACATACTATACAAGTACTTCCTCCCTTCCTAAATATAAGTCTTTGTAGAGATTTCACCATGAACCACATACGGATGTATATAGATGCATTTTAAGTGTAGATTCATTCATTTTGTTCCATATGTAGTCCACCTAGTGGAGTCTCTACAAAGACTTATATTTAGGAACGGAGGGAGTACTATGTAAAGAGTTAGGTGTCGCACGGTGTCTAGAAAATATGGTGATAGTGTGAGGTGGGCCATGTAATCACTGAGCCTACGTGTTTTCATTGCTCTTGCACTCCTCCGCCGTAAGAATGGAGAAAATTGTAATCTAGTAGTACCTCCTTTCACCGAGCGTGGGACATCCAGCAGTCCTACCACCTCAGTAATAATGACCAATGAGCCGTCAAATCACATAGACCCAGCAGTAAGTTGGATGGACGAAGCAACCATCACTCTTGAATCCGCTTCTCCCTTCAACACAGGCGCCAGTGAGAGGTCGCGTCCGCTCTGCCCGGGCATGAATGCGGCACCGATTCTTTGGAGCGGCGCTGACCGTTTCGGGCGGGAAGCGTGCGTGGGCGATGGAGGGGCTTTGGGGTGGGCCAGGCTGGTCAGGAGCGGGCGTGGCAGCTGTCCGCCTGTCCCTACCGGACGCCCGGAAACGAGAGGATGCACCGACTCTCGCGGCTAAAATCGTACACTACACACCATCTCTTTGTAGGAGTAGGTCGATCTGTCGCTCTCTCTAACACACACATGTTGTTAAACACACACACGCACACACAGGTTCATAGAATAGGAAAATCATGCGAGTGCGAAGCCATAGGAAGTGAGATACAAATGGAGTACGTACAAGAAGAGAAGAGGTGACGAATATTCCATCAAACCTGGATTGGGGAGTAGTACTCCCTCCGTCTAGGTGTTAAGTCATCCTACGGAAATCAGATATTCCCAAAATGTTTAGGCGTCGTCCATTAACTTCGCATCTCAACCCCTCCTGGCCTTGTTGCTAGAGAGCGTTGTTACTTAGGGAGCGTTTGGATCCTTAGCAAGAATAGCTTATAGCATAGCCAGGCAAGGTTAGGCGTTTGGAACTGTTAAAATATCTTAGCTTTTGTGGGCTAGCTAGCTTGGGTGGGCTAGAAAAACCTTGCTAGCTTAGGAGAGCCAGATCGGCTCGCTTCCGATGGCAAACTTCGCGTAGTAGTAACATAGACTAGTAATATATGCATGTTGTACTAGTCCAAGTTACTCACCACGATGACCAGCCTAAGCAATGTAACCAAACGCTCCTTACTCTGCCTTGTTATCTCCCCCAGAAACTTAATGCATGGAGCGCAACTACGTGTTGACCAGTCAGGAAATCAAAGTCAGCTTGCATGCGAGTTAATACGTGGCGCTGCATGGTAGCTAAAATGGCATCTCTTAGTTGTTTGGATTAATTGTTGCATTTAGAGACAGAAATCAGGGCTTTGATTGGAGGAATGACCGGTCAAGTTTCTCCTTCTCCTCCAATCTGCTTGCACCTTGGTCCCGCTGCACCTTCTAACGTGACTTATTACACCTAGACGGAGGGAGTCGTACGAGATACGGTGGCACACTGACTTAGGTCGAATACAAGTGCCCAAAATGGTGTGCATGTTATAATAAGGATTCACTTAAAATAGTACATGAGCGAACAGAGGGATCAATTGGACAGTGTTCCCGAGCAGTAGCGAGATGTGTGAGGTAAGATACACCAGTGGCGCTTTTAATTTTTCTTATTAGTTTCTTTGTTTCACCCTCTCACTGGTGGGACCCAACGTACTACGTGGAGAAAGGTAAGGTGAGTAAGGCTGCATTATTTCTGCACCACTTTGGATAGTCTTACCACCAAAGCCACATGACACGATTATTATTTAAATCCCAATGACTCCCACACACACAAAAAACACGGCATGCTTGTCACACGAATGCAGGAATGTATAAAAGGTTATTTTCCTCTCATTGAACATAACGGGAGGGTTGTGTAGCTGGTTAGCCTGTTCGCTCATCAAACTTGAGGTCTCGGGTTCGATAACTTCACTTGAGCATAATTCGTGCCAGGAGGATTCTTTGACTGGTCAAAATGGATGGATACAGAGCTATACGATCTCGTAGTGACCGTATAATCACCTCATCACGTATAAGCTGCAGCCTCGGCGCTTGTTTTCTAGGGTTTGCACTCTTCACACTCTCTCCAGTATATATATACACGCTGGAGCCTCAGCGCATGTAGTTGCTCTCTTCACACTCTCTCACCCTCTCCATATCTAAACAAGACTTCGTTGGCCTCTCTCTCTCCCATCACTTCTGCCCTGCTTGTAGTTGCTCTCTTCACCCTCTCTCACCCTCTCCAGATCTAGACAAGACTTCGTTGGCCTCTCTCTCTCCCCTCATTGCTGGTCTGCTTGTAGTTGCTCTCTTCACCCTCTCTCACCCTCTCCAGATCTAAACAAGACTTCGTTGGCCTCTCTCTCTCCCCTCACTGCTGGTCAAAAAGAGCCGACCATGATCCGTCCGCTGGGAAGGGAAGGAGGCTTAACGCTATCGCCGTCGGCGAGGGAGGAAATCCACTACCGGCGCAGCTGTTCACTTTCACCCAGCGGCGGCGCGGGAGGGCCTCCGACCCTTTCTTCTTCGCTGCCGTACATAGTGTGGGTCAAACGGCCTCCGGTCGCCCACCGAACCACACCCCAAGAACCTTAAGGTATAATTTACTTATTCCACATGCATTGCTGTAGCTGCATGTGGGCTTTTTCCGCTTCTGCACTCGAATCTAGGTGTTGGATCAAACAGGAAAGTAGTGGGGAAAGTTGTATACCATGAATCTAGGACGTGGTTCAAAGAGGAAAGGAATGGGGGAAGTAGTGGGAAAAGTTGTATAGCATGAATCTAGGACGTGGTTCAAAAAGGAAAGTAAGGGGGAAAGTTGTATCGCATGAATCTAAGACATGGTTCAAAGAGGACAGGAATGGGGGAAAGTAGTGGGGAAAGTCGTATAGCATAAATCTAGGACGTGGTTCACAGAGGAAAGGAAGTGGGGAAAGTACTAGTACAGACTGGCTATCAGCACCTACGTTGGTCGAAAAGGGAAAACAATGACAAACGCAGTATGCACATCTGTAACGAACTGATCTTTTGTTTTGGGGGACAAGGCTGTAGAGTTTGAGCAGGACTAGATTTGCTCCGCTCACATAGGGAAAGGTGTCTAAAGATAACAAAACTGGGACCAACACAAATATGCTCCTTGGTTGTTTGTTCTTTGTTGCAACAGACTGTGCATCACCCCAGGACATCGGTAGATGCACACGGTGCTGGTGCGTCCACTGTCCCGTGCAACTCTTTAGCTGTTGTTAATCTAAGGCCCTGTTTTGTTAAAAACTCCCTAGTCCCTACCTGCTTGGTTCTAGGGACTAAACATGGACTAGAGGTTATTAAATGACATGCTAAAAGACCATGTTACCCCTAGTAATGAACTAATAGAGACAAGGTGAGATGCGTGGCAGGGGAAACTGTTGGAAAAAGTCCCAAAAAGACTCTCCCTCGGGGTCTTCTTTCTTTAGTCACAAATGCCCACTTTTAGTCCCTAAAAGTCCCTCTTGTTTGGTTTAGATGGGACTGACACGGAGTTTTTTAGTCCCTCCACAAAAATGTCCCTGTAAACAAACACCCTCTAATAATGCCGCTGGAAAATTGATGCAATGCCACAGTTAAAAGCAAATTACATGTTTAATGAATTTTATTGTTAATATAATCTCTCTGTTAATATTAATCAATGCCACTGTTTGAGAAATGCTACTGTCTTGCTTTCTTTCCCATTTAGATAAGGTAGATGCTTCTTTTTGTTGGCTTCTCTGTCATCCACCGTTATTGACCACTAGTTGTTTCCTTTGCACCTCTGTGTAAACAGGGTTATCTACTTCACCTTGTTGCCATTGTGACCTTTTGTTGCACTGCACAAAACACTTTTGTTTTAAGAGTGTTTTGTGCAGTTGAACCAAAATGTCACGCCGACAACGTTGCTTGATTGCTTGATCCTAGTGGAACTGCACAAGAGGAGATCTTACTTCCTATCCGTGTTGGCAAATTTGGTTCAAATCTTCTTCTTGTGAGTTGTTTGGATTCCGCATCATGAGAGGTCAGTACTAGCCTTCTTTCACATGATTCTGCAGTCTGCTTTCATATGTTGTGCTACTTGTACGGTAATGTTGCTTGATTTTAGTGAACTGCACAAATGGAGACAAGATTTCCAATCTGTATGTGCACCGCAATATCCCATTGAGGTAAGATAAGGATATTTCACAACTGTTGGCATGTATTTTGCCACTTTCATCAGAAAATTAATGTCATTGTTTAGTGCTATACTTGTGCAACCTAATTGACATGCCAAATCTTACATTGAAGGCGAAGCTTGTCTGTTATTGAACCAAGTGATGAAGGGGAAGAACAAGCAGAAGAAAAACAAAAATCAACTCCTGGTGGTGTAATGAAGCACTGGAACTATGATGACACAAGTAATGATATAGTTTTGCATCTTAATTTATTGCTATGGATGGAACAAGCAATTGTTTTGCCACTGATTTAATGCCACTCTTAATGTAATACGTAATTATCTCTACTTGTGCAAACAGGGATCTTCTTTGAAGATACCATATATTTTAGTGGAACTGCACAAGAAGATGTTGGAAACATTAATCTAACCGAGGACTATATAGTAAGCATGGCCACCACAGTAGATAGCAACAGATGGTTCCGGAGAAGTGCTTCATCTGTATGCTCTACACAATAAGCCTCCTGACAAAGGTTGGTACTCGCCCACTGATTTCATCCATATGATTGAGCTTTGTCATCTCTATTGGTGTTGTGCTACTATTTAGATACTATCATCAAAAAGTGGTATTGTCCTTGAGAAGTGCTTCATCTGTGCTGTTTTAAATATTTCCTTTCCTTTTTCTCAAGCATTTAGTTATCCTCTTGTCTTTGCACAACAGGATCATCCTCCTCTGAAGAAGAATATGGAGTACGTGAAGTGACTAGTTCCGATTATGCCAGGATGAAGAAGCCCTGTCTATCTTCTCATCAGAAGGAGCAGTTGAAGGATGGTTACATTACCCCCCACAAGACCAAACTAACTTCAGCTCAGAAGGACTGACAAATCTCCATTTTCTTGCTGTGATGCACGAGTACAATGTTGTTCTAGGATTCTTTCCGGTGAGTTCCATTTTTCTAAAAGTGTGCTCTACATGGACCATGTAGGTGCCTATTTAAACTGCCAATTCATAGTACAGTTTGCTTTATACTAATCACTTTTTTTGTATTTGTGCAAACAGCGTGCTGATCTTGATTTCAATGGGAACTGCACAAAATGTTCATGAATACATGGAATCATTCATTTCCACCACAAGAAAGGAGGTGCCGATAAGTTCAAGGCGTTGCAACATATAAGGGCGAAATCATACAAGCTACGCGCGAATTTGGTTGATTTTGGTGGAACTGCACAAAAAGAACAGCTGATTTATTTAGCACGAGGTGCCATGTCAATGCCCGAACTGATGGCAAACCCTGCCCATTCCACAATCGTAGGCTTTTGATATTTTGGAATGGGAAAACCTTGTCAAGTTTTGCTCATGGATTTTAGCAAGAAGACATGTGTTTGATATTTTCGAATGGGACGCCCTTTGTTGTCAGCAGCGTCAATCCATTTTTTCTTTATTCTTTAGTTGTGAAGTCAATTTGGCTCTAACATGTGAATCGCTGAGATGCATAATCATCGATTGTTTTGAATGTTCTCTATGACATGTGAATCGCTGTGATTGCAATATACATGAACGCTAAAAAGCTGCTCAAACTCTTTGTACTCCTTCTGTTCCTTTTTACTTCGCACATTGTGAAAGTTCATACTTTTTTCTCTAAGATTGGTCAAAGTAGAGATACTTTGACTGCAGATAAAACTTGTATGTTGACTAGAAAGGACCGGAGGGAGTACATGTGAAACTGCTACAAACGAGGTGATAACCATAGGAATAATGCTAGTACGTATCGTTTTGCATGTTCATCCAATGCCAGTGATACAAAATTCGAACTAATCGAAATAAATTCATTCATACACGGTCGGATTTCATATAAACATGCCGGATTTCATTACATTTCATACATTCTTCAACTAAAAAGGGGTGCGCTGGAGGTATAATTAATTAACCGAAGCTACCCACGTGTGTCCGGCTGAGCCGAACAGAAGCTTCAGTGACTTAACTGAAGGTGTAGTTGCGTAACTTACATGTGGCCCAGATGCCTATTGGGCCCACATGTCAGTCAGCCAACTGCACCAGCATTTAAGTAGAAGCAGCGTCCTTCTCCAACATAGCTCTCCGACTCCACGTCGCCGCCAAGAAGCTAACCGGCCGTCAGTGGTCAACCCGCCTAGCTTGTCATAGCGATTAGGGCAACTAGGAGCCCAATGATCAGGATCCCCACATGACAAACACCTTTCTTCTTGTCATTCTTCTTCTTGAAGTTCGTGTGTTGCACAGCCTTGTTCATCCCATCAAACTTGCCCTTGTTCTTGAACTTGTGGGGCTGGAAGTTCTTCTGTACCAGATTGGCACTAGATCCTCCCTCAATTCCTCGAGCACGTGTGTCCTTTGCTCTCGCCTTTTCTTCCACATCAAGAGTGCCAATGAGATCCACGAAGGAGGAAGCTTAGTGATGATACCTCCGGCAACAAACTTGTCCGGTAGCATACAACTGAAGTGCTCAAGTTCTCTAGCAAATGACTGTATCTCATGAGCTTGCTCAACCACGGAGCACTCTTCAATCATCCTGTAATCATAGAATTGCTCCATGATGTACAGCTCAGTGCCAGCAACCGGAGGGTAGCAACGGTGGCCTTAATTGGACCCGAGCGGCGGCGACCTACCATGTTCTACTCTTCCTCGTTTTCTGTGTTGCGCGACCTCGTTGGCAGCGGGGCGGGGCCTCGGCAGAGCTGGCGATGTCCTTTGTCTCGTTGCTGGCAGGCGACACCTCAGCGGAGTAGGGGAAATCCTCCCCCTCGTTGCCGGCAGGGTGGGGCCTCGGCGGAGCCGGCGGTGTCCTCTGCCTCGTTGTTGGCACCGCGGGGCCTCGGCGGAGCAGGGCCTCATCGACGCCAGCGGAGCGGGGACTTGTCGGAGCCGGCATTGTCCTCTCCCTCGTCCTCGGTCTCGCCAAACAGCACCTCGCCCGCTTCATTGCCCTCTTTGTAGGCGGCCACGACCTCCGCCACCCGCATGCGGTACCGCCAGCGCTCGAGGCGGCCCTCGCGGGCAGAGCGGTACGAGTCGTGTAGCGCCTCCTGCTCCGCCCGCTCCGCGGCGATCTGCTCCTCTGCCTGCAGCTGCTCCTTGAGGAGATGGTGGTTGTAGGCGGCGTCGACCTATGCCTCCCGGAACTGCTCCTCATGCTTCTGCCTCACCATGTCCATATATTGGGCACGAGCCTCGCCGATGGTCATTGTGCAATGCACCGGCGAGGATGGCGCGGAGAGGGGGTTGGCGCCGGATCGTTGACTACCATGTTCTCGATTGGGATGTCATCGTCCTCCGGCTGCCTGGCGGCCAGCCAGTCAGCAGCAATGGCTGCCATCTCCTTGTGGTCCGTCGTCCGCCCGTCCCGAAGAGCGCTGGAGCGCGAGGAAGCCATGGTGGGCAGTAGTGGTGTGGACAGGAGAATAGGAACGGATACGGATGACTGCGGCTATGGCCGGCGTAGCAGTTTATATAGCAATGGTGGGCGGCGGAGGGAAGGATGTGTGGCGCCGGAGTAGTCGCCTCGGCAACCGCGTATCATTAATGTGGGCGGCAGAAGGACGGACGGACGACACTTGTGTCATTTAAAGGCAGAGCAATCGCATGCACCGGGAAGCGGGGCGGGCGAGGGAGGTAGTCTGGGTGGGCCAGGCAGTCAGACTCGTGCTTGGCAGCGGGTCGGTCCAGCAGCCGGACATGCTGGCTTGCCAGCTACCTCCCTGAGCTGAGCGACGACAATCAGACGATGGACGTAGCTTCCGACCAGGAGCCGGCGCCACTGTCCAAGCCGGTTCATCCCGTGTTCACCATAGAGCAGGTGCGGCCGCACTTCGACGCCCTAATGGCGGAAAAGCTACCAGCGCAGGAGGACCTATGTTGCAACCTCCGTCTCCTCAACGAGCACCGGTGAACAAGCAAATGACAATGCCGTCGCGGACATGTGGCCCTATGATCCTGGCTTCCCGAATGAGCAGCGGGCGCTGTACCAGACCATCTGTAGGGCCCGCGAGACATTCTCCGTCGTCCTTCAAGTTGTTGCGCTCGCCGTGGCGCCGCCGTCTCGCGTTGTCAACATGGTCAACGAACATGAGGATGAGGAGATGACTTTACTTGGAGAGGATGACATTGGGGACCCACCAGGGCCATAGCCGCACGTACGCAAGTGCCTCCTTATTAGTATATAAAACTATAATTTTTTTTGCTTCCTCCTGGTTTCCTGACATCACGGTCCCACACCATTGTCAACCTATGTAGTCAATAAATGAGAGAATTGCACAAGAAGCGGCCGACAGCTGGGACCAAGCAGCTCGAGCAGTATTTGTGTTTTTGAGGTGTGAGCACTGCAGAGTTTTTCTTGAGCGATGTTTAGCTCAGATATTAATTTTTCTCCTGTGAACAACAACGAAAACATCGCTGCAGCTATTAACTGGGTGGGCTGTGGCCCGTCTAGCCCAGGCCACATATCCAGCCCAGATATTAATTTTTTTCAAGCTGAAAATGGCTAGCCCAGCTATACTTTTTTTAGGAATACCCAGGCAAGGTCAAGTTGTTATTCTCCGCCCCGCTGGGCTCCAAATCTTTCCTAGGAGGGATGCATTAGGATTAAAAAGAAAATGGGCTTTAAGAAATAATAAATGGGATGTAATTATAAAAACTGGGCAGTAACTATAAAAAATGCACCAAACAAGTAATTACTTTATAAAATATTATTTTTGGATATTGAAAATTTTAATTTCATTAATTTTTGCGAGCGCAATGTTTCGTTGGCTTTTTACGTAATATAAATTTATATTGAAATTCTATTTAATCTGACTAGAAATTTCGGGATAAAAATATTTCAGATCCCATCAATATGTGGGAAATTTTATTGAATTCTGTTTTGAACGGTTGGTTGAAATGGGTTGTACTTTTAACAAACTGTAAATGGCCTATAGTAAATTCCATTAGAATTCAAAAATTGGCTGCACATTCTTACAAATCTCAAATGGGCTATAAGTTCTCTACCACACACTTGTGGCCTTACTAAGTTGACGCGTCCCCTAAAAAATAGAGAGTTGACGCGTATGCAAGGCTTTGTCAACTTATAGTCAACACACAGTTCTAGCAGTAGTGGCTGTTGGATGTCCATCCAACGAATGACGTGCTTCTTCTTCAATCTTGGATATTCTAGCTTCACCCGCCCAAAAAATGATTCCTCCCCCTGACATATGGGGCGCACCATTTCAGAAGCTGACATGTGGGCCTACTAAGTTGACGCGTACTAAGGGCTTTGTCAACTTAGTCAATATAAACGATTCTAGCTGCAGAGACCGTACGATGTCCATCCAACAGCCGTCGTGCTTCTTCAACCTTTGGTCTTCTTGCTCCAGCCGCCCAAAGCAGCGCCAGTCGTGCCGCCTGCTCCTGCCTCTCGTGGCCGGCTGTGCTGCCGCGCGGGCCTCACCGCCCCTACTATTCCCACCGCTGGCCAGGGTATCCCTCCACTCACCCACACCCCTATTATTCTGCGGCGACGGCAGCCTCACACTGCAGCCGAACGAGTGAACCCTCGTACTCCTCTTCGCACGGGCATCCACTACCGCGTCTTCCCCGGCTCTGCGTCGTCCCCTTCCTAGGCCTCGCCGTCGTCCACCGCCCTGGTGCTCTCGGCGCGGCATGGTCAACGTGGTCAAGGAACAACTTCCATCGGAAGAGTACTGTACGTGGAGAGGCTGACAGCTGGGTCCACGGCAGCCGCAAGGAAGTGCCTCCTTATTATGCGGAAAATAATTATTCCTCCACCAGATAGCAGGGACCCACTGGATGGGCCATCGTATTTGGCGAAAAAACGTTTCCCCCTGACTACTGGGACCCACCGGACGGGCCACCGTATTTCGCGAAAAAAACGTTCCCCCCGCTGTCATCTCAGACCCACAGGAG
The DNA here is from genome assembly GCF_018294505.1 of Triticum aestivum. Lineage (NCBI taxonomy): Eukaryota > Viridiplantae > Streptophyta > Magnoliopsida > Poales > Poaceae > Triticum > Triticum aestivum. The sequence goes on along the minus strand of NC_057796.1, from coordinate 256,731,016 downwards.
GTGCCTCCTTATTACGCACAAAAAAATGAATACTCCCCTGCTAGTTGGGACCCACCTTGGTGGGAGGCTGACTTGTGGGCCTACTAAGTTCACGGGGATGGAGTGCTTTGTCAACTTAGTCAATATGAACGATTCTAGCTCTAGTGACCCTACAATGTCCATCCAACGGCCGTAGTGCTTCTTCAACCTCTGGTCTTCTTGCTCCAGCCGCCCAAAGCAGCGCCGGTCGTGCCGCATGCTCCTGCGTCCCATGGCCGGCTGTGCTGCCGTGGAGGCCTCACCGCCCCTACTATTCACACCGCTGGCGAGGCCCTATGGCGACGGCAGCCTCACACCACAGCCAAACCAGTGAACCCTCATACTCCTCTCCGCGCGGGCTTCCACTGCCGCGTCTTCCCCGGCTCCGCGTCGTCCCCTTCCTAGGCCTCGCCGTCGTCCACCGCCCTGGTGCTCTCGGCGCAGCGTGGTCAACATGGTCAAGGAACGACTTCCATCGGAAGAGTACTGTATGTGGAGAGGCTAACAGCTGGGTCCACGGCGGCCGCAAGGAAGTGCCTCCTTATTACGTGAAAAATAATTATTCCTCCACCTGATAGCATGGACCCACCGGACGGGCAACTGTATTTCGCGAAAAAAAGTTTCCCCCTGATTGCTAGGACCTACCAGCTACATCTTCGCACGCAAGGAAGTGCGTTCGGGCAAAAAGAAAAAATGATTCGCCCCCCTGACTGCTGGGACCCACCAGCTACATCTTCGCAGGCAAGGAAGTGCCTGATAGTCGGGACCCACCTGGTCGAAGCGTACGTAGCGTTGTCATTCTGGTCGCGAACGTGTACGTACATACTGGTCGATGTAGAGGCGCACATGTGTCATAGTAGAAGCGCGCACGTAGCATGTACACGTACGTACAGCGCCCAGGGTGCAAGAAAGTAAATACGACCACGTACGTACATACGGGCGGGGTCTCGAACGCCTACTCGCGTGTATGTACGGCCAGGGCTCGGGTGCATGGCTGGGTCGGAATGGAGAAACCGCATCGTCATCGTGTTCATGGGGAGGCAACGGAATGCGTCGTGTTCATCGGGAGGCAACGGAACGCGTGGGAGCCAACCGTCTTGGACGGAACAACCGATGGAAATGAGGCCTGGCGTATAGTAGAACGGAGGAAACGGCCTTGTGTTCGACCGGCCACGGTCGAAACGGGATCCTGTTCATCGGGAGGGGTCTGGTGTACCGCACAACGAAGGAAACGGACCTCCTACGGTCGAAACGGGGGTCCTGTTGATCGGGAGGGGTGTGGCTTACCGCAAAATGGGACTCCACGGGATACTGTTCATCTCCACCGTCGACCCCCTCCAGCCTCCACGGGCTACTGTTCATCCACCGTCGACCTCCTCCAGCCTCCACCTGCGACTGTTCCTCCATGGGCTCCTGTTCATCCAGCCTCCACAGCGCGCTACTCCACCGGCTACTGTTCAACCAGCCCTCTCCACGGGCTCCTGTTCAACCACCCCTCCACGGGATACTGTTCATCCAGCCCTCCACCGTCTACTGTTCATCCAACCCTCCACGGGGTGGTCCTGTTCATCCTGCCCTCCACGGGGTCCTGTTCATCCAGCCCCAACCGGCTCGATCGATCGGGGTCCTGTTCATCCAGAGGCAACACCACGGGGTCCTGTTCATCCACCCCCACCGGGAACTGTTCATCCAAACCCCCCAGCAACGCTCACTGTTCATCCAGAGGCAA
>NC_057796.1:256531867-256729000 GCF_018294505.1 Triticum aestivum | reverse complement strand
CAGCATCGATCGGCTTCAGTTAGCAGCAATAGCGAAAGAATCGTTCGATCTGGTTCAGTTAACAGCCATCGATCGATCGCTCGGGTTCAGTAACATGTAGCCTGCAGTGCAATCGCTCGGGTTCAGTTAGAGCCCAACGCCTCGCTCGGGTTCAGTTAGAGTCCAACGCCTCGCACACACGCGCACACGTGTATGAGAGAAACGCGCATCGCTCAGCCCCCCACCACCCACCGTAACCGGGAACTCCCCGAAATTTTCCTCGCCCTCGCTTCTACCACGGTTTTTTCCGTCATGGACGGCCCAAAGAATGTCATGCAGCTGCGTCTCCAGCCCGCCCAGGACTAAAAGCCCATTTTCTGTCATGATTTTTTGTCCTAGAAGTCGGAGCCCACCACATCTATGATGATACCGGGTTTTGTCACAATTATCGTCATCGAAGAGTCATAAGTATGACAGAAAAAATTTCGTTCGGCCCAAAATGTCACGGATGTGTCTTTTTTTTGTAGTGCTCGCCGATGTCGACCGCGTCTATGCAGAACATTGTTCCCTTCCCCCAGCGGCGGGATCAGGGCGGATATGTGACCAGCGGTGTGGCCACCGTCGTTCTATGCTTGTGAAGAGAGCAACCCAAGCAAGTAGGCTTGTAGCTTAGGCTCCTGGTAGTGTATATATAGTGGTTTTCTTTGTCTCTCCATATCAAACATTTTATATTGCGTACGTGTCATTGAAGAGTGAAATGATGGTTGCTTCTTCCGACTAACTTACTGTGTGATTTGACTGCTCCTTAGTGGCCCCTACACGTACTCCCCCTACGTGTATGACTGTTCCTGAGTCTCACTTGTACTTATCTCTATTTTCTTGCATGACACGTGAGTAGACAGGATGCGCATAGGAATTTTGTTACTTCACGTTGTTACGTAGTACTGTACTACTAGTACCTACTCCCTCCTTCTGGTTCACTACTGGTACTCCCTCCGTACTGGCTTATTGGTCCCCTTTGTACTCAATTCATGGGCTCGTTTTCCTCAAGAAATTGTCTTTACCAACATATTAATATCGGGAATGCATGCGTGAATAACGAATGATTAAACCTTGCATGAAACTTTTTGACAAAGCATTGACTTATGAACATGTGAATGTAAGGGACTACAACCTCGTGCATGCATGCAACAGTCACACGTACACATGGACACAAAAATGCGCGCGACGCCCTAAGGCATGCATGTGCGAGCACATGACAGAACACACACGGTCACGCTCAAGTGCTCAACCTACACATGCATGCACACACATACTCAGCCAGGGTAAGCTAGTGACCGTATAAACACCGGAAAATGTATATATTGAGCGCAATGAGCGTATTATGAAGTCCACTGACCGTATATTCACAAATATACAGTGACAAACAGTGTATTTATCTCGTTTGAAATTAAGCCATATTAACCGGAAAGGAGGCAGTATGAACTAGCATTACTTTGATGTGTCCCGTCAACTTGCCGAACGAGGAGAAGCTTGCAGGACGGGAGAAGCTTGCACCCGGTGGCTCGCAGGACATGGAGAAACTTTTGACTAATGCAAGCTGTCCCTCGCTTAGGCGCTGGACGTGCAATGGTTAATTCGGTGTCAGATTTCCACAAGCATACACTATACTAGTACTAGTATTATTGTTCGACTTCCCGAAGAGGCGAACAGCCAAGCGCAAAGTTTACTAGTACTAGTACTACTACTATAGAGGTATGTACTATACTATACTAGGAACTGGATGGAGGAGCGTCTGCACTCTTATTATATTTTAAAAATGTGATAAAGCAATCTTCAACCCATTTGGTTCTCTTCAAGGGTTCTCGCATGTGATAATGGAAGTTGATTGCATGGAACACTCGCCACAATTCTCGCTTAATTCTGGATCAGATCCTTTTACAAATAGGAGCGCTCGGTAATATTTCCTCTTTTTTTGTTATTCAGCATGTAAACAGGTCAGCAAACCTTGCGGCGCATCTTTGTGCGAACCGTGCTTGCTGCACTTTGAATGTGGCCGAGAGCTGGCTTGATGAAACACCTCGCTTTCTTCTTCTTTTTTGCAGGGTACCTCGTTTCCCAATGACTAGTCTCTTGGCTGATCGTCCTAAGAATGCTTATATATGAATAAAGATCTCTCATTTACCCACAAAAAAGATTAAGCCATATTAACCGGAAAGGAGGGAGTATGGACTAGCACTACTTTTTGGTGTGTCCCATCAACTCGCAGAATGAGGAGAAGCTTGCAGGACAAGGTGAAGCTCGCTTATGCCTTTTGACTAATGCAACCTACCCTCGCCCAGGCAGTGGACATGCAACAGTTCATTCGGTGTCAGATTGCCACAGGCATACACTGTAGTACCCAACATGCGGAGTACCATCATTGTTCGACTTCACGAAGAGGCGAGGAGGCAAGCGCAAGGTTTATAGTTGTACGAGTAGTACTACTACTAGAACCGCATGGTGGAGTGTCTATACTCTTATTTTATTTTAATCTCTGATAAAGTACACATTTATTCGGGAGAAGGGCGGAAAACGGCAGCCTAATGGTAGTGTTAAAAACATCGAACATGTAATGATGATATCGATCAACCATGCTCGAATATATCTTGGCCTCCGTGTGAGCCCGTTTGTGTGTTCTCGCTCCTCGTCTCTGAAGGAAATATGCTCTAGAGGCAATAATAAAGTATTATATATTTCCTTATATCGTGATAAATGTTTATTATTCATGCTAAAATTGTATTAACCGGAAACATAATACATGTGTGAATACATAGACAAACAGAGTGTCACTAGTATGCCTCTACTTGACTAGCTCGTTAATCAAAGATGGTTATGTTTTTTAACGCCCCGAGACCGACGCTTCAGATGACTTCTTTTTTTCGTGATCATCGCGTATTTCTTTTGGTGCTTGCTCTTTTATTTTTGCATTGCATCATGTCATCATGCCATCATGTCATTAATTTTTAAAACTCAACCAAGCAAACTGCATGGATCTTCGATCTATTTAAATCGAGGGAAGGGTGACTTCTCTTTAGAACATATCCTCCCAATATTAGGAAGCTATATTAAAAATATTCCATTAACTTTGGAATCACCATAACACACTTGCAATTTAATTATCATGCCTTTTGCTTCATGTTTGTTCTCCAAACTTTTGCCATAAATTCTTATCTCTTTTATCGAAGCTCCCCCTAAATCCGAACATTTTTGGACCTTCCCAACCCTCACTTCCCTTAAATCATTTGAATTTACATCGTCCAATCAGGCCACTTCTATTTTTCCTGGATCAAGCACATTTTTGTGATTCCGGGAAAATAATCCCCATGCGCAAATTCTTTCCCTAACCCTATCTTTCTTTTTCTTCTCTCTAGTTCTTTTCTGCTAAAAGAAATTAGAGAGAGAGGGAGAAGAGAGAGACCCCAGCCGGCCCAGCTGGGCCTCCCTACAGTAGTCGGCCCAGGCCACCGCGGCCTCCCGCAGCCCACCACTCAGGCAGGCCCATTTGCCTCCCAAAGCCCAGCCACTACTCTGTTAACCGTAGCCCGTCTAACCTCCTAGCGCCGCCAGGGAGACCCATCGCTCGATCCTCACCCTCTCCCTATCGTCCTCCCAGCGCCGCCACACACACGCATCGCGCCAGCGCTCCGCCTCCTGCCGCCGGCAACCAGCGCGAAGTCCGTCGTCGGCCGCCCTCTATCTTCTTCCTTCGTCTTCGCACGCGCCTCGTGCACCTCCTCCCGTCTCGAGCTCGTGCTCGACCGAGCTGCTCCCATGGCGATGCCGCCTGGCTCCGGTCACCCTCGAGCGTCGCCCCGCGTCGCAGCCGTCGTCATCTTCAAGCTCGTCGCGCCTTCGCCTCCGCGCCACTCGCCGGAGCCCCCGCAAGCCGTCCCCGTCGCCGAGTCCCCCGCCGGTCGCCTCTGCCTCGACCCCGCGTCCTCGCCTCCGGCGGCCCACCGCTCCGTGCACACCGCTGCCCCGAGCTGCTTCACCTCCCTCCTCCGACAAGCGCCGCGCCTCCTGCCTCTCCGCGACCCCGCTGCAGCTCCCTCTCCAGACCGTCGCCTCCGCGCCTTCTTGCCTCCTCCGCGCCCATCTCCTATTGCATCTCCGTCGGCCTCATCGCTGTGCTATGGAGCTCCTGCCTGAGCCATCCCTTTCGGCCAACTCTGTTGCTGCTGCCACTTCTTTGATCTTCCCTGGTACAGCTCGTTTCCAACAAACGGCAGCCCGATGGTTACCTCCACGCCAAGTACCACAACCCGCAAGACAGAGGACGACAAGCACCCCCTTCGAGCTGTCAAGACCGCAAGCACCAAGTACCACGACGGCCCTCGAAGAGTTCGGATTCGACAAGTCCGATGATGCTCTTGTACAACTAGGTTGCCGAGACCGGGACCGGCAAGACCGACTACACGGAAACGCCAAGTACCCCTACGCGCGAAGACGCCAAGACCGTTTCGGGATTCACCAAGTACCGCTATCGTTGACTCGAATATCTACGAAACGTGTACCACTACCGTCGCCAAGTTCGACTAACGCACGGTTACGTCAAGTTCATCTACGAAACGTGTACACCTACTTCCTTCGACACGAACGCGTTCCGCCCCGAATGCATGCTTCGAAGGTATAACCCCGAGAACGGCGCCCGTGAACAAAAGCATGTGTTGTTTGAGTTGCTTGCGTTTGCACCGTGCCCGACTTGTTCGTCGCACGCTGTCACTCGTTTCCTTACCATGCCGCCGTACCGTGGGAACCCGGTAACCGGGAGCACCCCACCATTCTCTTGCGTGTTTCACACATCCGCACAATTCTCCTTGCGCCGGTATCTCCGTGAGCTACCGGAACCGATATGTTGCCGTGGCACCATTTTCGGATTCGTTGCCGTGGCACCCTTTTTCGTTCCACCACGGTAACAAATGCTTCATAACATGCTCGTGTCCACGTTTTATAAAATTGCATATAACTTGCATTGTCATCCGCATCATGATAACAACATTTAAAATGTCTAAATTGATGTTTGCATTAAAAAATTGCTAATCGACATATGGGGATTTTCCGGCATTGTCGTTTGTTATTTCCGGCCTCATTTAAACTTGCCTAGATAGGTTGTTTAATTATGCTTCACCTCTTGCCATGGCTAATAACATTTAATATTGTTGGGTACATAAATGAGAGAGAACTAAATAATTAAATGTGGTGTTTCGTCAATATGCAACTCGTTGCATATTGAGCTCCACTTAACTTGTAGTGTTGTTTGTTGCACTTGGCCATGCCATGCCTCATTAAACCGGACATGCATCATATTTGTTTTTGCATCATGCCATGTGTATGTGGTGGTTGTTTACTATGTTGTTTGTTTCTTTCCGGGTTGCTTCTCTCGTTAGCTTCGGTTTCTTTCCGGAGTTGTGAGGATTCGTTCGACTACATCCGTTTGTCTTCTTCATGGACTCGTTCTTCTTCCTTGCGGGATCTCAGGCAAGATGACCATACCCTCGAAATCACTTCTATCTTTGCTTGCTAGTTGTTCGCTCTATTTCTATGCCGCGTTACCTATTCACTTGCTCTTCAAGCCTCCCAAATTGCCATGAACCTCTAACCTTTGTCACCTTCCTAGCAAACCATTGTTTGGCTAAGTTACCGCTTTGCTCAGCCCCTCTTATAGCGTTGCTAGATGCAGGTGAAGTTGAAGATTGCTCCATGTTGGATTATGTTTATGTTGGGATATCACAATATCTCTTATATTATTAATGCATCTGTATATTTGGTTAAGGGTGGAAGGCTCGGCCTTATGCCTGGTGTTTTGTTCCACTCTTGCCGCCCTAGTTTCCGTCATACCGGTGTTATGTTCCTTGATTTTGCGTTCCTTACGCGGTTGGGTGATTTATGGGACCCCCTTGACAGTTCGCTTTGAATAAAACTCCTCCAGCAAGGCCCAACCTTGGTTTTACCATTTGCCTACCTAAGCCTTTTTCCCTTGGGTTCTGCAGACTCAAGGGTCATCTTTATTTTAAACCCCCGGGCCAGTGCTCCTCTGAGTGTTGGTCCAACCTGTCAGTCGCCGGTGGCCACCAGGGGCAACTCTGGGCTGGCCTACCGGAAGCTTGGACAATCCGGTGTGCCCTGAGAACGAGATATGTGCAGCTCCTATCGAGATTTGTCGGCACATTCGGGCGGCTTTACTGGTCTTGTTTTACCATTGTCGAAATGTCTTGTAAACCGGGATTCCGAGACTGATCGGGTCTTCCTGGGAGAAGGTTTATCCTTCGTTGACCGTGAGAGCTTATAATGGGCTAAGTTGGGACACCCCTGCAGGGTATTTTTCTTTTGAAAGCCGTGCCCGCGGTTATGAGGCAGATGGGAATTTGTTAATATCCGGTTGTAGAGAACTTGACACTTGACCTTAATTAAAACGCATCAACCGCGTGTGTAGCCGTGATGGTCTCTTCTCGGCGGAGTCCGGGAAGTGAACACGGTTTCTGGGTTATGTTTGGCGTAAGTAGGAGTTCAGGATCACTTCTTGATCATTGCTAGCTTCACGACCGTTCCGTTGCTTCTCTTCTCGCTCTTATTTGCGTATTTTTAGCCACCATATATGCTAGTGCTTGATGCAGCTCCTCCTCTTTACACCATCCTTTCCTATAAGCTTAAATAGTCTTGATCTCGCGGGTGTGAGATTGCTGAGTCCTCGTGACTCACGGATACTTCAAAACAGTTGCAGGTGCCGATGAGGCCAGTGCAGGTGACGCTACTGAGCTCAAGTGGGAGCTCGATGAAGATCTTGTTCGCTGTGTTGCTCTTTTCTGGTTGATCAGTAGTGGAGCCCAGTTGGGACGATCAGGGATCTAGCAGTTGGGTTGTCTTCTTTTCTTTTGGTTCCGTAGTCGGACCCATGTGTGTATCTTGAATGATGTATGAATTTATTTATGTATTGTGTGAAGTGGCGATTGTAAGCCAACTCTTTATCCCATTCTTGTTCATTACATGGGATTGTGTGAAGATGACCCTTCTTGCGACAAGACCACAATGCGGTTATGCCTCTAAGTCGTGCCTCGACACGTGGGAGATATAGCCGCATCGTGGGCGTTACATGTTTCCTAGCCATAGACATGAGTTGTCATTTGATTAACAGGATCACCTCATTAGGAGAATGACGTGATTGACTTGACCCATTCCGTTAGCTTAGCACCCGATCGTTTAGTATGTTGCTATTGCTTTCTTCATGACTTATACATGTTCCTATGACTATGAGATTATGCAACTCCCGTTTACCGGAGGAACACTTTGTGTGCTACCAAACGTCACAACGTAACTAGGTGATTATAAAGGTGCTCTACAGGTATCTCCAAAGGTACTTGTTGGGTTGGCGTATTTCGAGATTAGGATTTGTCACTCCGATTGTCGGAGAGGTATCTCAGGGCCCACTCGGTAATGCACATCACTATAAGCCTTGCAAGCATTGTGACTAATGAGTTATTTGCGGGATGATGTATTACGGAACGAGTAAAGAGACTTGCCGGTAACGAGATTGAACTAGGTATCGAGATACCGACGATCGAATCTCGGGCAAGTAACATACCGATGACAAAGGGAACAAGGTATGTTGTTATGCGGTCTGACCGATAAAGATCTTCGTAGAATATGTGGGAGCCAATATGGGCATCCAGGTCCCGCTATGGGTTATTGACCGGAGAGGTGTCTCGGTCATGTCTACATAGTTCTCGAACCCAAAGGGTCCGCACGCTTAAAGTTACGATGACAGTTATATTATGAGTTTATGTGATTTGATGTACCGAAGGTTGTTCGGAGTCCTGGATGTGATCACGGACATGACGAGGAGTCTCAAAATGGTCGAGACATAAAGATTGATATATTGGACGACTATATTCGGACACCGGAAGTGTTCCGGAGAAGTTTCGGATTAAACCGGAGTGCCGGAGGGTTACCAGAACCCCCCGGAGTGCCGGAGGACCTTGGTGGACCTTGAGCGGAGAGAGAGGGCAGCAGCCAGGAGGTGGCGCGCCCCCTCCCAAGGGGAGTCCTAGTTGGACTAGGAGAGGGGGCGCAGCCCCCTTTCCCTTTCCCTCTCCCTCTCCCTCTCTTTCCTTGCCCCCTTCTTTTCCTAGTAGGACTAGGAAAGGGGAGCCTTACTCCTACTAGGAGGAGGACTCCCCCTCTCTCCTTGGGGCGCCTAGGGCAGCCGGCCTCCCCCTTGCTCCATTATATACGGGGGCAGGGGGCACCTAAGGACACACTTGATATACGATATTTTAGCCGTGTGCGGTGCCCCCCTCCACCATATTACACCTCGATAATACCGTTGCGGAGCTTAGGTGAAGCCCTGCGTCGGTGGAACATCATCATCGTCACCACGCCATCGTGCTGATGAAACTCTCCCTCAACACTCGGCTGGATCGGAGTTCAAGGGACGTTATTGAGCTGAACATGTGTAGAACTTGGAGGTGCCGTACGTTCGGTACTTGATCGGTCAGATCGTGAAAACGTACGACTACATCAACCGCGTTGTGATAACGCTTCCGCTGTCGGTCTACGAGGGTACGTGGACAACTCTCTCCCCTCTCGTTGCTATGCATCACCATGATCTTGCGTGTGCGTAGGAATTTTTTTGAAATTACTACGTTCCCCAACAGTGGCATCCGAGCCTGGTTTTATGCGTTGATGCTATGCACGAGTAGAACACAAGTGAGTTGTGGGCGATATAAGTCATACTGCTTACCAGCATGTCATACTTTGGTTCAGCGGTATTGTGAGATGAAGCGGCCCGGACCGACATTACGCGTACGCTTACGCGAGACTAGTTTCACCGTTCGGAGCACTCGTTGCTTAAAGGTGACTGGCGGGTGTCTGTCTCTCTCACTTTAGTTGAACCGAGTGTGGCTACGCCCGGTCCTTGCGAAGGTTAAAACAGCACCAACTTGACAAACTATCGTTGTGGTTTTGATGCGTAGGTAAGAACGGTTCTTGCTAAGCCCGTAGCAGCCACGTAAAACATGCAACAACAAAGTAGAGGACGTCTAACTTGTTTTTGCAGGGCATGTTGTGATGTGATATGGTCAAGACATGATGTGATATAATTTGTTGTATGAGATGATGATGTTTTGTAACCGAGTTATCGGCAACTGGCAGGAGCCATATGGTTGTCGCTTTATTGTATGAGATGCAATCGCCATGTAATAGTTTTACTTTATCACTAAGCGGTAGCGATAGTCGTAAAAGCAATAAGTTGGCGAGACGACAACGATACTACGATGGAGATCAAGGTGTCGCGCCGGTGACGATGGTGATCATGACGGTGCTTCGGAGATGGAGATCACGAGCACGGTGCTTTGGAGATGGAGATCACAAGCACAAGATGATGATGGCCATATCATATCACTTATATTGATTGCATGTGATGTTAATCCTTTATGCATCTTATCTTGCTTTGATTGACGGTAGCATTATAAGATGATCTCTCACTAAAATTTCAAGACAAAAGTGTTCTCCCTGAGTATGGACCATTGCGAAAGTTCTTCGTGCTGAGACACCACGTGTTAATCGGGTGTGATAGGCTCTACGTTCAAATACAACGGGTGCAAAACAGTTGCACACGCGGAATACTCAGGTTAAACTTGACGAGCCTAGCATATATACAGATATGGCCTCGGAACACAGAGACCGAAAGGTCGAGCGTGAATCATATAGTAGATATGATCAACATAGTGATGTTCACCATTGAGACTACTCCATCTCATGTGTTAATCGGACATGGTTTAGTTACTTTGGATCACGCAATCACTTAGATGATTAGAGGGATGTCTATCTAAGTGGGAGTTCTTAAGTAATATGATTAATTGAACTTAAATTTATCATGAACTTAGTACCTGATAGTATCTTGCTTGTCTATGTTGTAGATAAATGGCCCGTGTTGTTGTTCCGTTGAATTTTAATGCGTTCCTTGAGAAAGCTAAGTTGAAAGATGATGGTAGCAATTACACGGACTGGGTCCGTAACTTGAGGATTATCCTCATTGCTGCACAGAAGAATTACGTCCTGGAAGCACCGCTAGGTGCCAGGCCTCCTGCAAGAGCTACGCCAGAAGTTATGAACGTCTGGCAGAGCAAAGCGGATGACTACTCAATAGTTCAGTGTGCCATGCTTTACGGCTTAGAACCGGGTCTTCAACGATGTTTTGAACGTCATGGAGCATATGAGATGTTCTAGGAGTTGAAGTTAATATTTCAAGCAAATGCCCGGATTGAGAGATATGAAGTCTCCAATAAGTTCTATAGCTGCAAGATGGAAGAGAATAGTTCTGTCAGTGAGCATATACTCAGAATGTCTGGGTATAATAATCACTTGATTCAACTGGGAGTTCAACTTCCGGATGATTGCGTCATTGACAGAATTCTTCAATCACTGCCACCAAGGTACAAGAGCTTCGTGATGAACTATAACATGCAAGGGATGGATAAGACAATTCCCGAGCTCTTCGCAATGCTAAAGGCAGCGGAGGTAGAAATCAAAAAGGAGCATCAAGTGTTGATGGTCAGTAAAACCACTAGTTTCAAGAAAAAGGGCAAAGGGAAGAAGAAAGGGAACTTCAAGAAGAACAGCAAGCAAGTTGCTGCTCAGGAGAAGAAATCCAAGTCTGGACCTAAGCCTGAAACTGAGTGCTTCTACTGTAAGCAGACTGGTCACTGGAAGCGGAACTGCCCAAGTATTTGGCGGATAAGAAGGATGGCAAGGTTAACAAAGGTATATGTGATATACATGTTATTGATGTGTACCTTACTAATACTCGCAGTAGCACCTGGGTATTTGATACTGGTTCTGTTGCTAATATTTGCAACTCGAAACAGGGGCTACGGATTAAGCGAAGATTGGCTAAGGATGAGGTGACGATGCGCGTGGGAAATGGTTCCAAAGTCGATGTGATCGCCGTCGGCACGCTACCTCTACATCTACCTTCGGGATTAGTTTTAGACCTAAATAATTGTTATTTGGTGCCAGCGTTGAGCATGAACATTATATCTGGATCTTGTTTAATGCGAGACGGTTATTCATTTTAATCAGAGAATAATGGTTGTTCTATTTATATGAATAATATCTTTTATGGTCATGCACCCTTGAAGAGTGGTCTATTTTTAATGAATCTCGATAGTAGTGATACACATATTCATAATGTCGAAGCCAAAAGATGCAGAGTTGATAATGACAGTGCAGCTTATTTGTGGCACTGCCGTTTGGGTCATATCGGTGTAAAGCGCATGAAGAAACTCCATATTGATGGAATTTTGGAATCACTTGATTTTGAATCACTTGGTACTTGCGAACCGTGCCTTATGGGCAAGATGACCAAAACACCGTTCTCCGGAACTATGGAGAGAGCAACAGATTTGTTGGAAATCATACATACAGATGTATGTGGTCCGATGAATATTGAGGCTCGTGGCGGATATCGTTATTTTCTCACCTTCACAGATGATTTGAGTAGATATGGGTATATCTACTTAATGAAACATAAGTCTGAAACATTTGAAAAGTTCAAGGAATTTCAGAGTGAAGTTGAAAATCATCGTAACAAGAAAATAAAATTCCTACGATCTGATCGTGGAGGAGAATATTTGAGTTACGAGTTTGGCCTACATTTGAAACAATGCGGAATAGTTTCGCAACTCACGCCACCCGGAACACCACAGGGTACTGGTGTGTCCGAACGTCGTAATCGTACTTTATTAGATATGGTGCGAAGTATGATGTCTCTTACTGATTTACAGGTGTCTCCAAAGGTACTTTTTGGGTTGCCGTATTTCGAGATTAGGATTTGTCACTCCGATTGCCGGAGAGGTATCTCAGGGCCCACTCGGTAATGCACATCACTATAAGCCTTGCAAGCATTGTGACTAATGAGTTAGTTGCGGGATGATGTATTACGGAACGAGTAAAGAGACTTGCCGGTAACGAGATTGAACTAGGTATTGTGATACCGACGATCGAATCTCGGGCAAGTAACATACCGATGACAAAGGGAACAACGTATGTTGTTATGCGGTCTGACCGATAAAGATCTTCGTAGAATATGTGGGAGCAATATGGGCATCCAGGTCCCGCTATTGGTTATTGACCGGAGAGGTGTCTCGGTCATGTCTACATAGTTCTCGAACCCAAAGGGTCCGCACGCTTAAAGTTACGATGACAGTTATATTATGAGTTTATGTGATTTGATGTAACGAAGGTTGTTCGGAGTCTCGAATGTGATCACGGACATGACGAGGAGTCTCGAAATGGTTGAGACATAAAGATTGATATATTGGACGACTATATGCAGACACCGGAAGTGTTCCGGAGAAGTTTCGGATTAAACCGGAGTGCCGGAGGGTTACCGGAACCCCCCGAGGAAGTATTGGGCCTTGGTGGGCCTTGAGGGGAGAGAGAGGGCAGCAGCCAGGAGGTGGCGCGCCCCCTCCCAAGGGGAGTCCTAGTTGGACTAGGAGAGGGGGGCGCAGCCCCCTTTCCCTCTCCCTCTCCCTCTCTTTCTTTCCCCCCTTCTTTTCCTAGTAGGACTAGGAAAGGGGAGTCCTACTCCTACTAGGAGGAGGACTCCCCCTCTCTCCTTGGCGCGCCTAGGGCAGCCGGCCACCCCCTTGCTCCTTTATATACGGGGGCAGGTGGGCACCTAAGGACACACTTGATATACGATATTTTAGCTGTGTGCGGTGCCCCCCTCCACCATATTACACCTCGATAATACCGTTGCGGAGCTTAGGCGAAGCCCTGCGTTGGTGGAACATCATCATCGTCACCACGCCGTCGTGCTGACAAAACTCTCCCTCAACGCTCGGCTGGATCGGAGTTCGAGGGACGTCATCGAGCTGAACGTGTGTAGAACTTGGAGGTGCCGTACGTTCGGTACTTGATCGGTCGGATCGTGAAGACGTACGACTACATCAACCGCGTTGTGATAACGCTTCCGTTGTCGGTCTACGAGGGTACGTGGACAACACTCTCCCCTCTCGTTGCTATCCATCACCATGATCTTGCGTGTGCGTAGGAATTTTTTTGAAATTACTACGTTCCCCAACAGTCTCTCTCAAGGAATGGCGGGTTGGCCATTTTGCCGTCAATTGAGATCGGTTTGCTCACACTCCGGTCCCACATGTCAGTGATATGCCAAGAGGAAGTGCATTGACCGACTGGCCATACGCGTACTTGGTTTTGCACCTTCAGGCCATGCTTGGAATGGTTGTATTTCAATATGGAGGCGTATACCTTACACCAGTAAGTTACTGGCCGCTGTGCAAATTCCAGCCGGAATTGAAACGACGGGCGCAGGTGTTTATTTTTTACAAGTGTATTCAAAAGAGAAACGGTGATCCAAACAGGGCCTCATACTACTCCTCCCTCCATCACAGTTTACAGGGCGCACTTCATTATGATGCATTTCCACTACCAGAGAGACTTTAGAGTGTATTGATGGTTGCTTCTTCCGAGCAACTTACAGTGGGAAAGGTGGGGCTTATGATTTGAGTGCTCATTACTACTCACTATTAGTGCGGCGCAACAACCGGGCTGAGTCTCCCATGCGGTTGTGCACTACTCCCTCCGTTCTTAAATATACTTTCTTGAGATTTCAACGAGTGACTACATATGAAGGAAACTGAGTGAATCTACACTCTAAAATATGTCCATTTGAAATTTGTAAAAAGACATATATTTAGGAACGGAGGAAGTATAATTTTGTGCATGGCACATGGACCCGGATGCTGAAGAGGCTTCTGGCAATGCTATCAAGATTCCATCATTTGTTTACATAATTGACGTACTATACAAATAATTTTCCAGTGACATGAAATTGTACAATGCTCTGAGCTTTCAGCTTTTGTTTCGTGTGTCTTGCCATCGATGCTCTTTCGGAAACAATAAAAAACTAACTTCCTTGCTAATGCATCTCAATGATTAGCAGATCAGAGCTAATATTTACATCACAACTGAAGACAAAGTTGTGAGAAGGTGTTAAAATTGATCCATGCTTTCATTGGCAGGAACGTACCCCCAACTCTGTCTGAATCAACAAGGCATGTTGGGAAAAAGTAGCTGTCTAGAGCATGCAACATTCCGATCATTTTGTGCAGTTCCACTAAAATAGAGATGAGCGTCCCAGTTGCAAAGATATTAAGTGTGATTACGATAATAGAGGACTGCTGATGAAACAATAAACACACAAATAGAAGCCGGTCACCTTTACAGTCTCTCTTAAGACTAACTAGTTGGAGAAGATTAAGCAAATAGTTGGAGAAGATTAGGCTCCGAGTTGGATGAGGAGGATAGAGCAAAACCAATCTCCCTTTGTGCAGTCGCACTGAAATGTAGACGTTGCCCGTGTGACATTTTAGTACAACTACACAAAACACTCTTAGAAAAAAGTGATTTGTGCAGTTCACCAAAAGGTCGCAATAGCAACGAGGTGAAATGGATAGCCCTATTTGCAAAAAAGAGGTAGAAAGGAAACAATTACTGGCCAATAAAAGTTGATGACACATGCGACGACAAAAAAGAAGCATATTCCATGTCCTAAGGGAAGATAACAACCCGGTTGTGTTTGTCTAAAACGGTGTGAGGACGAGATTGCAATATGGAAAGTACGCCGGACGAGGTACGTTTTGGGCAAAGAACTATGTTAGATCCACATGCAAGATTTTCCACATGCAGCAACGTGGGAAGATGGGAAGTGGAGCAAAGCCGGAGGGGATACCTGGGGGTCGTCGGGATGTAAGTAGGTGAGCGGCGGCGGGCGGGTGTCGGTGTCAAAACCGGCGGATCTCGGGTAGGGGGTCCCGAACTATGCGTCTAAGGTCGATGGATGCAAGAGACGGGGGACATGATGTTTACCCAGGTTCGGGCCCTCTCTATGGAGGTAATACCCTACTTCCTGCTTGATTGATCTTGATGAATATGAGTGTTACAAGAGTTGATCTACCACGAGATCGTAATAGCTAAACCCTAGAGGCCTAGCCTGTATGACTATGGTAATGAGTGTGTCCTATCCGGACTACGCCCTCCGGTTTATATAGACACCGGAGGGATCTAGGGTTACATAGAGTCGGTTACATAGGAAGGAATCTTCATAGTTGATCGCCAAGCTTGCCTTCCACGCCAAGGAGAGTCCTATCCAGACACGGGTATAGTCTTCGGCCTTCATGTCTTCACAGCCCATCAGTCCGGCCCATGGATAACAGGCCGGATGCCCGAGGACCCCTTAGTCCAGGACTCCCTCAGTAGCCCCTGAACCTGGCTTCAATGACGAGGAGTCCGGCGCGCAGATTGTCTTCGGCATTGCAAGGCGGGTTCCCCTTTCTGAACTCCAAGATAGTCTTCAGACGCGATGATAGTATCCGGACCTGTAACACGTACCACACACAACCGCAGAGAGAACATAATACTTGCACGATTCCAATCCGCTGCCAGCTTTTTACAACATGACATTACGTGAGCCCGGTCATAATTTCGGACCGTTTTGTGTCCACCGTTCCACGTTTCGAGACGCGGTTGCCATTGGCACGTCTTGTCAAAGCAGAGATCATGTCCCTTTATTGCGGGATTCTCATCAATGCGGGCATGGGTAACCCAACCGTGCCGTTTATACAGCCCTTGGTAATAGGCGATTTCCAAGGCGAATGGGGAGGCGTTTGATATTTACTGCCTTTATAAAGGGATAAGGATTTGCCCCTCTTCTCCCCCGCCTTCTCTCCGCCCTTTCGATCTCGAGCTCCAACGCCCAATTCTCGTCTCCTTTCCACTCGAGCTAGCACCCAACCATGTCAGGATCTGGAGGTCAGGGCAAGTGAATGGTCTCGTCCGTCAAGGAGGAGGACATTACTGAGCTTCGGGCGGCCAGATACTTGGTGAAAGGAATCGCCCATCGTCTGCCGGCCGAGGGGCAAGTCGTCCCCACGCCAGAGCCCAACAAGAGTGTGGTATTTCTCCCTCATTTGTTCCACGGACTAGGGTTCCCGCTCCACCCTTTTGTTCGCGGGCTGATGTATTATTACGGGATAGATTCCACGCTCTGTCCCGAACTCCTTCCTCAACATCTCGGCGTTTATCGGTGTGTGTGAGGCCTTCCTCCGCATCCAACCCCACTTCGGGCTATGGCTCAAAGTCTTCAATGTGAAGCCGAAGGTGGTGGATGGCTAGCACGCGGAGTGCGGGGGAGCCATGGTGAGCAAGCTGTCAAACGTCTCCTGGCCGAAAGGCACTTTCGTGGAGACGGTAAAGGAGTGGCAGAAACAGTGGTTCTACATCACAGAACCCCGCGGCACCACCTAGGCCGCAGCTGCCAAATTCCGCTTCGGTGCCCCCATGCGACTCACCTCCTGGGTCGAGAAGAGTCCGGACTGGTGTTCGCCCGATGAGCTGATAGCGCTGCAGACGCGCGTTCAGAGTATGATAGCCAAGAACGTCAAGCTTGTCGATGTAATCCAGGTGATGCTAGTTCGCCGGATCCTCCCGTGCCAGCGCAGAAATCGCCCTCTGTGGGGTTTTAATCTGAAGAAGCACCAAACCTTGGAGAGGCTCTTCGAAACTACTCACGAAGGTGCCTGGAAGTTGCTCTTTACGGGCAACGAGAAACTGACGGCCATGGATTCAAACCGTGGCCACGATTGTAAACACCTCGCCAGCGAGGTATGTTATTTTTGATGTATCCCCAACTTAATTGTTTCGAGGATGATGTCTGAGTTTTATCATTGCTTTTTCAGGATTGGATGGAGAGGCCAAAGCGGATCCAGTGTCCGGCTCCGCTGCCTGAAGAACCAGTCATCCCACGTCTGGCGAAGATGCTGGTGTGGGCGCCATATAAGGCGTCGGAGAAGAAGGCCAAGAAGAAGGCCAAGGGGGCCAAAAGTGGCCCCCGTCGTAAGGGCACTTCGGACGTGACATCCGAAGGCGAGGAAGCCCATTCCTCCGTCCCTGAGGATGACGACGAGGAAGAGGGGGAGGAGGAGGAGGAGAAGAAACCTCCCCCTAAGGAGAAGAAGAGGGGGGCCTCCACGAATCTGGAGGCGGGAACGCCCAGGAAGGGGAAAGGCGCCCCTGTGGTCGACACCGCGTGGGACATTGATAGCAGTCCGGAGCAACGGCTCCGCACTAAGCCCCGGGCCGCATCGTAAGTACTGTGACTCCCATACATAAGTATACCCGGCCTCTCCTTTTTATCATTTTGACGTGGTTAATTGTGCTATTGTAGTCCGGCCCGCGGCAGCGTCCAGCGAACCTCATCTGGAAGTTTGTTGGATCCGGCGGAAATGGCCAGTATGGCGCCGCCGCCCACTTACTCCCCTGAGGCCAATGACGACACTGAAGAGTTGTCCCGGAGGACTGCTCCGAGCCGGGGAGGGGCTCAGGACGATGTCCAGGAGGCGCCCCGAGGCGAGACCTCCGATGCCGGACACATGGGGGAGCAGATCCCCATGGAGACTGGCGAAGAGGGCCGTATTCAGTTTGGCCCACAGCCGGATACGGTTCCGGAGACCCATGTGGCTCCAGAATCGGGCGACCAGCCTCCTTTGAAGGAGGGGGTGCGCCGATTCCACCGGTGGCCCCTGTCCAACCAGGGGCACAGGACAACCTGATGGAGGCGCTACGAGGTGCCTCCATTGTGGACGAGCACCGTGTCATTAAGGGTATGGTGATCAAGAAGGTTCAGTCTGCAAAGAGTGGACTGAACGAAGCCTGCAGCAACCTGTTGACAGGTTTCAAGGTAAGTGATGTAGAAAGAGAAAACCCCCATGTAGACAGTAGCCCCTGAGACACTGTCCGGTGTTCGGAAAGAAAGACCGGACAGGGGATCAACCCTTTGTAGGAGACTAATGATGTGATTAAACAGGCATCGCTGTTGGCCGCGACCTCGCATGCTGCCGAAGTCCCTGAACTGAAGCAGAGGTTGGAGCGGACCGAGAACGAGCTCGGCGAGGTGAAGATTCAGCTCCACAAGAAGCAAGGTGAGTAACGACTTGCTGTGTGTTCGGAAAGAATAAGTGTTGAGTATTGACCGGAGTGTCATAATGTGTGTAGGGGCGACGACCGAGGTCGAGGCCCTGAAAAATTCCATGACCAAAGCCGAGGGGAAGGCTGTCCAGCAGCAAGCCGCCGTAAGAAGCTCAAGGCCCGGGTCGACGAGATCCAGCAGGAGCTCCAGGACGCGGTGAAAAAGTGTGAGGCTTTGGAGCGCGAAGCGACGGTTCGAGAGACCGAACTTACCAAAGCTCGCCAGAGCACGGAGGCCGCACAGAATGAGGCCCGGGGCGCTCTCCAGGAGATCCAGGAGGCTAAGAAGATCGCAACGGGTAAGGAATTTAACATGCAAAGCAGGTATGCGGAAAGGAAGTGCCTTTTACTAACCCGGATTCGGAGTTGCCCAGGGGCTTTTGCGGATCTACCACGCAGCGTGTCCGATGCGGCGGAGTTCTTCCGAGCCAAAGAAGGGAGCTCCACGGAGAAGCTGTTCTGGACGCAGTACGCTAAGCCAGAACATCCGGTGCCCTTTACCGATCAGCTGAAATAGCTGGTCGAGCTGCACAGGGTGGCCAAACTGGCCATGAAGGACTTAATAATCCGGCTGTGGCCAGCCGAGGCGATACCCAGCAGCTATTTTGGCCTTGTGAAGCAGGTGGTGGAGGCTTGTCCGCGGCTAGATGTCGTCAAGCGATCAGTCTGTATCGAGAGTGCCCGCATGGCCTTCGCTCGTTGCAAGATGTGGTGGGCGAAGATGGACGCCGTCGAGGTGGCCACGGGTCTGCTGGAGGGCAAGGAGCACCGCACACCCGACCTGTATTTTGCGGTTGTCCTGGAGGGGTCTCAACTTGCAGCCGCGCAGTGCGGGCAGGACCTTATTTTCGAATGAGGACATTCATTTTTTTCCTTTGCCTTGTATGATGAGAACAAATCCGGTTTGTAATATAATGTTTGTTATGTTTTGATTGTTTCCTCCTATGCGGCTGTGTTATATTAAATCTGAGGGTTGGCCAGTCATCGGCTTCTGCCCTCATGTAGGTAGTATGGAGGTGTTCGGGATGGAATCTAAACAATCTTGATCCAATTATATGGTCCTTGAAGGAGTTGTTTAGCGCAATGAACCAGGCAATCAGACTATGCGGCTTAAACGCCCTCACTTAGCCATAGGAGTTTTATAATAAAACATAGGCGCAGCCCCTGGTATACAAATTAGGGTGTTGTCAGCGTCTGATCGGGAAGTACCGATCCTTCGCGAAATGCAGAAAAATCTCCAACGATCTGTGACCTCCGAACAGCTGACCGGCTCTCGCCGCATCATGACAGTCAGTTTTTGGCTTTCTCTACTGAGGTGCTCATCTGGTCTAGGCCAGGACACAATCGTAGTAGTTCTCCCTTTACTACCCTAGCCGATATACCGGAACGTAGGGTAGCAAGCACAGGAGCCGGCCAACCCAACTATTGACCAAAGACATGATTCGGAGCCAATGCATAATGCTAAATTCGGATGCCGAACTTATCTATAAGAAGTGTTCGGACATTGTTGTCGTATTATGGGGCGATAGGAAGTCCCTGGCGAATATGAAATGTACCAAAGTGTACGGGTGCGAGGGTATAAGTAATTAATAGCAATAGGAAACGGAAAAAGAGCAGAGGTAGTATTGGGGCCCCTTGACGTGGCCCGTAAACTGTTTCCATTGTAGTTGGGTTAATGCGTCAAAGCGCATTTATACAAGTAATGCAATAAGCAACCGGCTATTTAACATGCCAAAACCAGAGGAGAGCTGCGTTTGGGTACTGAAAAACAGGTAGAGTAGTCGTTGAATTGTCCTCTAGGGCTTCCCCTGTATGCCCTTGCTCTGTGCCAATCTGGTGTACTTGCCCTTTGACAGGACCGGTAATCAGGCCATCGAAGGAGGCCTGTATAAAAGATACCTGAAAAAGCAAAAAGAGAAAAAGGAAATAGCAAAGATACTAGTGAGTCCGGGATCGGTGTAGCCGAACTGTGGATCACAAGCTAGTTGTGCCTCCGTCATGCCCATGGGATTTTGAGTGTGTAATTATGTATGCGTGGCACGAATGCCACTTCCTCATCAGGTCTGGGACGGAGGCCGAATTGCTAGTCGAGCTCTTGACGAGCCGAACCGTCCTGTTGTAGTGTGGTTCGGACTCTCTTAGTGATGTCCAGGGGCTCGGCAGCCGGATTATGGTTCTGCTTGAGAAGGCCGCTCTGTACCTCTGCTGCTAGGGCGGCTGTGTGCTCCTCCGTTCGGAGGGAGCGTTCGGTGTTGCCGTTGACTGTTATGACACCGCGTGGACCGGGCATCTTGAGCTTGAGATAAGCATAGTGTGGCACTGCATTGAATTTAGCAAACGCGGTTCGTCCGAGCAGTGTGTGGTAGCCGCTGCGAAAAGGGACGATATCGTAGATTAACTCTTCGCTTTGGAAGTTATCCGGAGAACCAAAGACCACCTCCAGCGTGATTGAGCCCGTACAACGGGCCTCTACGCCTGGTATGACTCCTTTAAAGGTAGTCTTTGTGGGTTTGATTCGTGATAGAGCAGGTTGAGGCTGCTACCACCGTCCATTAGGACTCGTGTTAGGTGAAATCCGTCGATGATTGGGTCGAGGACCAGTGCGGCCGAACCGCCATGGCGGATACTAGTTGGGTGATCTCGACGATCGAAGGTGATCGGGAATGACGACCACGGATTGAATTTTGGGGCGACTGACTCTACCGCGTAGACATCCCTGAGTGCTCGCTTACGCTCCCTTTTGGGGATGTGCATAGCGTATATCATGTTCACCGTTTTGACTTGAGGGGGAAATTTCTTCTGCCCCCAGAGTTCAGCTGCCGGGCCTCTTCGTCCTCATCCTCACTCTGTGATCCCTTTTCTTTGCTCTCGGCATTTAACTTGCCAGCTTGTTTGAAAACCCAACAATCTCTGTTGGTATGATTGGCTTGTTTGTCTGGGGTGCCATGTATTTGGCACGGACGATCGAGTATGCGGTCCAAGCTGGATGGTCCCTCGCTGTTCCTTTTGTAAAGCTTCTTCCGCTAGCTGGACTTGGAGCCACTGAATCCGGCGTGAACTGCCATGTCATCGGTGTTATTGCCATTACTTCGGTGTTTGTGTTTATTGCGTCGGAGCTTGCCGGCGCTGTTTTTGGCCTCAGAGGGACCTGCCTCGTTGGCTATGTTTGTACTACGAGCCAGCCAACTATCTTCACCCGCGCAAAAGCGGGTCATGAGTGCCGTGAGGGCTGCCATGGATTTTGACTTTTCTTGGCCGAGTTGGCGGGCGAGCCATTTGTCGCGGATGCTGTGTTTGAAGGCCGCTAGGGCTTCGGCATCCGGACAGTCAACGATCTAGTTCTTTTTGGTTAGGAACCTAGTCCAGAATTTTCTGGCTGATTCTCCAGGTTGTTGAACTATATGGCTTAAATCATCGGCGTCTGGTGGCCGGACATAAGTGCCTTGGAAGTTGTCAAGAAAAGCTTCTTCCAAGTCCTCCCAACTGCCGATGGAATTTTCAAGCAGGCTATTTAGCCAGTCTCTAGCTGGCCCTTTTAATTTTAGTGGGAGGTATTTGATGGCGTGGAGGTCATCTCCTTGAGCCATATGTATGTGGACAATGAAATCTTTGATCCATACTGCGGGATCAGTTGTTCCGTCGTATGATTCGATATTGACAGGCTTGAACCCCTCGGGGAATTCGTGATCTAGTACTTCATCTGTGAAGCAGAGAGGGTGTGCAGTGCCTCTATATCGGTCCGCGTCATGGCGCACCTCCGATGAGGTTCGTCTGCGGTTATCGGCCCGGGCGTGACTAGGTTTGTCATGTCCGAATAGGTAGCCTTCATCCCGAGTCGGAAAGCGTGCTCGCGATCCGTAGATTGATCTGCTGTGTCATGCTCTCAAGTTCCTGCCGAAGGTCGTATGAATAGTCCCGAGCTGTTTTGTCTCTGTTTTTGCGGGGCGGTGCGGCGTTTCTGCTGTTCGGTATGAGTTGCCGTTTTGTCCCGACCGCGGGGTGGTCGGTCCGTCGCACTGTCCCGACCATGTGGTGGTCCTTCCGCATTGCGTGCGGGAGGTATGGGATCTGGTGCCTCCTCATCGAACTGAGGTAGCAGTCTGCGCTTCGGGTAACTCTTAGTTGGGCGCTTGAGGCCGTATTCTTCGGCTGCCAAGACATCGGTCCATCTGTCAATGAGTAGGTCTTGATCGGCTTGGAGCTGCTGCTGCTACTTTTTCTTCAGGCTTCTTGCAGTAGCTATTAGCTGGCGCTTGAAGCGCTCCTGCTCAAGGGGTGCCTCAGGCACGATGAAATCCTCGCTGCCGAGGCTCTCCTCATCCTTGGAGACTGGACGATAACTGTCATCATCCGGGTCATTGGGCATGGCCTGTTTATCAGGGTTATCTTGCCCGTTGTTTTGTCCCTCCTGTTCGGATGCAGCTCCAACAGGGTCTTCATTGTTTTCGGCGTCGCCCGGAGTACTATTTTCTCCGGTGCAAGTGTTGCCATCTTTTGAGCGACGAGGCTTAGAACGGCGTTTAGGGCGCCGGCGCTTGGACTGTGTCTCAGAAGGTTTATTCGCAATTGGATCTTCTTTGTCATTGTCGCTAGTTTTTTTAGGTGTGTCAACCATGTACACATTGTATGAAGAGGTGGCCGTCCATCGTCCAGTGAATGGCGGGTCTTGGCCTTGCTCCTTGTCGACATCGTCGTCCATACCTGTTGGGGAACGTAGTAATTTCAAAAAAATTCCTACGCACATGCAAGATCATGGTGATGCATAGCAACGAGAGGGGAGAGTGTTGTCCACGTACCCTCGTAGACCGACAGCGGAAGCGTTATTACAACGCGGTTGATGTAGTCGTACGTCTTCACGATCCGACCGATCAAGTACCGGACGCACGGCACCTCCGAGTTCAGCACATGTTCAGCTCAATGACGTCCCTCGAACTCCGATCCAGCCGAGTGTTGAGGGAGAGTTTCGTCAGCACAACGGCGTGGTGACGATGATGATGTTCCACCGACGCAGGGCTTCGCCTAAGCTCCACAACGGTATTATCGAGGTGTAATATGGTGGAGGGGCACCGCACACGGCTAAAATATCGTATATCAAGTGTGTCTAGAGGTGCCCCCCTGCCCCCGTATATAAAGGAGCAAGGAGGAAAGGGCCGGCCAAGGGGAGGTGGCGCGCCCAAGGGGGGAGTCCTACTCCCACCGGGAGTAGGACTCCTCCTTTCCTTGTGGGAGTAGGAGAAGGGAAGGGGGAAGGAGAAAGAAGGAAGGGGGCGCCCCCCTCCCTAGTCCAATTCGCACTAGCCCATGGGGAGGGGTGCGGCCACCCTTTTGGGTCTTTCTCTCCTTTCCCGTATGGTTCATTAAGGCCCAATACGAATTCCCGTAACTCTCCGGTACTCCGAAAAATACCCGAATCACTCGGAACCTTTCCGAAGTCCGAATATAGTCGTCCAATATATCGATCTTTACGTCTCGGCCATTTCGAGACTCCTCGTCATGTCCCCGATCTCATCCAGGACTCCGAACTCCTTCGGTACATCAACATACATAAACTCATAATAAAACTGTCATCGTAACGTTAAGCGTGCGGACCCTACGGGTTCGAGAACTATGTAGACATGACCGAGACACCTCTCCGGTCAATAACCAATAGCGGAACCTGGATGCTCATATTGGCTCCCACATATTCTATGAAGATCTTTATCGGTCAAACCGCATAACAACATACGTTGTTCCCTTTGTCATCGGTATGTTACTTGCCCGAGATTCGATCGTCGGTATCTCGATACCTAGTTCAATCTCATTACTGGCAAGTCTGTTTACTCGTTCCGTAATACATCATCCCGCAACTAACTCATTAGTCATAATGCTTGCAAGGCTTATAGTGATGTGCATTACCGAGTGGGCCCAGAGATACCTCTCCGACAACCGGAGTGACAAATCCTAATCTCGAAATACGCCAACCCAACAAGTACCTTTGGAGACACCTGTAGAGCACCTTTATAATCACCCATTTACGTTGTGAAGTTTGGTAGCACACAAAGTGTTCCTCCGGTAAACGGGAGTTGCATAATCTCATAGTCATAGGAACATGTATAAGTCATGAAGAAAGCAGTAGCAACATACTAAACGATCGGGTGCTAAGCTAACGGAATGGGTCAAGTCAATCACGTCATCCTCCTAATGAGGTGATCTCGTTAATCAAATGACAACTCATGTCTATGGCTAGGAAACATAACCATCTTTGATTAACGAGCTAGTCAAGTAGAGGCATACTAGTGACACTCTTGTTTGTCTATGTATTCACACATGTATTATGTTTCCGGTTAATACAATTCTAGCCTGAATAATAAACATTTATCATGATATAAGGAAATATATAATACTTTATTATTGCCTCTAGGGCATATTTCCTTCAGTCTCCCACTTGCACTAGAGTCAATAATCTAGTTCACATCGCGATGTGATTTAACATCAATAATTCACATCACCATGTGATTAACACCCATAGTTCACATCTCTATGTGACCAACACTCAAAGGGTTTACTAGTGTCAATAATGTAGTTCACATCTCTATGTGATTAACACCCAAAGAGTACTAAGGTGTGATCATGTTTTGATTGTGAGATAATTTTAGTCAACGGGTCTCTCACATTCAGATCCGTAAGTATTTTGCAAATTTCTATGTCTACAATGCTCTGCACGGAGCTACTCTAGCTAATTGCTCCCACTTTCATATGTATCTAGACCGAGACTTAGAGTCATCTAGATTTAGTGTCAAAACTTGCATCGACGTAACCCTTTACGATGAACCTTTTGTCACTTCCATAATCGAGAAACATATCCTTATTCCACTAAGGATAATTTTGAACGCTGTCCAGTGATCTACTCCTAGATCACTATTGTACTCTCTTGCCAAAATCAGTGTAGGGTATACAATAGATCTGGTACACAGCATGGCATACTTTATAGAACCTATGGCCAAGGCATAGGGAATGACTTTCATTCTCTTTCTATCTTTTGCCGTGGTCGGGCTTTGATTCTTTACTCAATTCACACCTTGTAACACAGGCAAGAACTCTTTCTTTGACTGTTCTATTTTGAAATACTTCAAAATCTTGTTAAGGTATGTACTCGTTGAAAAACTTATCAAGCGTCTTCATCTATCTCTATAGATCTTGATGCTCAATATGTAAGCAGCTTCACCGAGGTCTATCTTTGAAAAACTCCTTTCAAACACTCCTTTATGCTTTGCAGAATAATTCTACATTATTTCTGATCAACAATATGTCATTCACATATACTTATCAGAAATGTTGTAGTGCTCCCACTCACTTTCTATTAAATACAGGCTTCACCGCAAGTCTGTATAAAACTATATCCTTTGATCAACTTATCAAAGCGTATATTCCAACTTCAAGATGCTTGCACCAGTCCATAGATGGATCGCTGGAGCTTGCATATTTTGTTAGCACTTTTAGGATTGAAAAAACCTCCTGGTTGCATCATATACAACTCTTCTTTAATAAATCCATTAAGGAATGTAGTTTTTTTATCCATTTGCCAGATTTCATAAAATGCGGCAATTGCTAACATGATTCAGACAGACTTAAGCATAGATACGAGTGAGAAACTCTCTCATCGTAGTCAACACCTTGAACTTGTCGAAAACCTTTTGCGACAATTCTAGCTTTGTAGATAGTAACACTACTATTAGCGTCTGTCTTCCTCTTGAAGATCCATTTAATCTCAATGGCTCGCCGATCATCGGGCAAGTCAACCAAAGTCCATACTTTGTTCTTCATACATGGATCTCATCTCAGATTTCATGGCCTCAAGCCATTTCCCGGAATCTGGGCTCATCTCGCTTCCTCATAGTTCGTAGGTTCGTCATGGTCAAACAACATGACCTCCAGAACAGGATTACCGTACCACTCTGGTGTGGATCTCACTCTGGTTTACCTATGAGGTTTGGTAGTAACTTGATCTGAAGTTACATGATCATCATCATTAACTTCCTCACTAATTGGTGTAGGAGTCACAGAAACTAGTTTCTGCGATGAACTACTTTCCAATAAGGGAGCAGGTACAATTACCTCATCAAGTTCTACTTTCCTCCCACTCACTTCTTTCGAGAGAAACTCCTTCTCTAGAAAGGATCCATTCTTAGCAACAAATGTCTTGCCTTCAGATCTGTGATAGAAGATGTACCCAACTGTCTCCTTTGGGTATCCTATGAAGACACATTTCTCCGATTTGGGTTTGAGCTTATCAGGATGAAAACTTTTTCACATAAGCATCGCAACCCCAAACTTTAAGAAACGACAACTTTGGTTTCTTGCCAAACCACAGTTCATAAGCTGTCGTCTCGACGGATTTTGATGGTGCCCTATTTAACGTGAATGTAGTTGTCTCTAATGCATAACCCCAAAACGATAGTGGTAAATTGGTAAGAGACATCATAGATTGCACTATATCCAATAAAGTACGGTTATGACGTTCGGACACACCATTATGCTGTGGTGTTCCAGGTGGCACGAATTTGTGAAACTATTCCACATTGTTTTAATTGAAGACCAAACTCGTAACTCAAATATTTGTCTCTGTGATCAGATCGTAGAAACTTTATTTTCTTGTTACGATGATTTTCTACTTCACTCTGAAATTCTTTGAACTTTTCAAATGTTTCAGACTTATGTTTCATCAAGTAGATATACCCATATCTGCTCAAATCATCTGTGAAGGTGAGAAAATAACGATATCCGCCACGAGCCTCAATATTCATTGGACCACATACATCTGTATGTATGATTTCCAACAAATCTGTTGCTCTCTCCATAGTTCCGGAGAACGGCGTTTTAGTCATCTTGCCCATGAGGCATGGTTTGCAAGCATCAAGTGATTCATAATCAACTGATTCCAAAATCCCATCAGTATGGAGTTTCTTCATGCGCTTTACACCAATATGACCTAAACGGCAGTGCCACAAATAAGTTGCACTGTCATTATTAACTTTGCATCTTTTGGCTTCAATATTATGAATATGTGTATCACTACGATCGAGATTCAATAAACCATTGATTGTATGACCATAGAAGGTTTTATTCATGTAAACAGAACAACAATTATTCCTCGGTTTAAATGAATAACCGTATTGTGATAAACATGATCCAATCATATTCATGCTCAACGCACACACCAATAACCGTATTGCAATAAACATGATCCAATCATATTTATGCTCAACGCAAACACCAAATAACATTTATTTAGGTTCAACACTAATCCCGAAGGTAAGGGGAGTATGCGATGGTGATCTTATCAAACTTGGAACCACTTCCAATACACATCGTCACTTCATCCTTAACTAGTTTTTGTTCATTATGCAACTCCCGTTTCGAGTTACTACTCTTTAGCAACTGAACCAGTATCAAATACCGAGGGGTTGCTACGAACACTAGTAAAATACACATCAATAATCTGTATATCAAATATACCTTTGTTCACTTTGCCATCCTTCTTATCCACCAAATACTTGGGGTAGTTCCGCTTCCAGTGACCAGTCCTTTTGCAGTAGAAGCACTTAGTCTCAGGCTTAGGTCCAGATTTGGGCTTCTTGACTTGAGCAGCAACTTGCTTGCCGTTCTTCTTGAAATTCCCCTTCTTCCCTTTGCCCTTTTCTTGAAACTAGTGGTCTCGTCAACCATCAACACTTGATGTTTTTCTTGATTTCTACCTTCATCGATTTCAGCATCACGAAGAGCTCGGGAATTACTTTCGTCATCCCTTGCATACTATAGTTCATCACGAAGTTCTACTAACTTGGTGATGGTGACTAGAGAGTTCTGTCAATCACTATTTTATCTGGAAGATTAACTCCCACTTGACTCAAGCGATTGTAGTACCCAGACAATCTGAGCACATGCTCAACAGTTGAGCGATTCTCCTCCATCTTTTAGCTATAGAACTTGTTGGAGACTTCATATCTCTCAACTCGGGTATTTGCTTGAAATATTAACTTCAACTCCTGGAACATCTCATATGGTCCATGACGTTCAAAACGTCTTTGAAGTCCCGATTCTAAGCCATTAAGCATGGTGCACTAAACTATCAAGTAGTCATCATATTGAGCTAGCCAAACGTTCATAACGTCTGCATCTGCTCCTGCAATAGGTCTGTCACCTAGCGGTGCATCAAGGACATAATTCTTCTGTGCAGCAATGAGGATAATCCTCAGATCACGGATCCAATCCGCATCTTTGCTACTAACATCTTTCATCATAATTTTTCTCTAGGAACATGTCAAAAATAAACACAGGGAAGCAACAACGCGAGCTATTGATCTATAAAATAATTTGCAAAATACTATCAGGACTAAGTTCATGATAAATTTAAGTTCAATTAATCATATTACTTAAGAACTCCCACTTAGATAGACATCCCTCTAATCATCTAAGTGATTACGTGATCCAAATCAACTAAACCATGTCCGATTAACACGTGAGATGGAGTAGTTTCAATGGTGAGCATCACTATGTTGATCATATCTATTATATGATTCACGCTCGACCTTTCGGTCTCTGTGTTCCGAGGCCATATCTGTATATGCTAGGCTCGTCAAGTTTAACCTGAGTATTCCGCGTGTGCAACTATTTTGCACCCGTTGTATTTGAACGTAGAGCCTATCACACCCGATTAACACGTGGTGTCTCAGCACGAAGAACTTTCGCAACGGTGCATACTCAGGGAGAACACTTTATCTTGAAATTTTAGTGAGAGATCATCTTATAATGCTACCATCAATCAAAGCAAGATAAGATGCATAAAGGATTAACATCACATGCAATCAATATAAGTGATATGCTATGGCCATCATCATCTTGTGCTTGTGATCTCCATCTTCGAAGCACCGTGCTCGTGATCTCCATCTCCGAAGCACCGTCATGATCACCATCGTCACCGGCGCGACACCTTGATCTCCATCGTAGCATCGTTGTCGTCTCGCCAACTATTGCTTCTACGACTATCGCTACCGCTTAGTGATAAAGTAAAATAATTACATGGCGATTGCATTTCATACAATAAAGCGACAATCATATGGGTCCTGCCAGTTGCCGATAACTCGGTTACAAAACATGATCATCTCATACAACAAATTATATCACATCATGTCTTGACCATATCACATCACAACATGCCCTGCAAAAACAAGTTAGACGTCCTCTACTTTGTTGTTGCAAGTTTTACGTGGCTGCTACGGGCTTAGCAAGAACCGTTCTTACCTACGCATCAAAACCACAACGATAGTTTGTCAAGTTGGTGATGTTTTAACCTTCGCAAGGACCGGGCGTAGCCACACTCGGTTCAACTAAAGTGAGAGAGACTGACACCCGCCAGTCACCTTTAAGCAACGAGTGCTCCGAACGGTGAAACCAGTCTCGCGTAAGCGTACGCGTAATGTCGGTCCGGGCCGCTTCATCTCACAATACCGCTGAACCAAAGTATGACATGCTGGTAAGCAGTATGACTTATATCGCCCACAACTCACTTGTGTTCTACTCGTGCATAGCATCAACGCATAAAACCAGGCTCGGATGCCACTGTTGGGGAACGTAGTAATTTCAAAAAATTTCCTACGCACACACAAGATCATGGTGATGCATAGCAATGAGAGGGGAGAGTGTTGTCCACGTACCCTCGTAGACCGACAGCGGAAGCGTTATTACAACGCGGTTGATGTAGTCGTACGTCTTCACGATCCGACCGATCAAGTACCGAACGCACGGCACCTCCGAGTTCAGCACACGTTCAGCTCGATTACGTCCCTCGAACTCCGATCCAGCCGAGTGTTGAGGGAGAGTTTCGTCAGCACAACGGCGTGGTGACGATGATGATGTTCCACCGACGCAGGGCTTCGCCTAAGCTCCGCAACGGTATTATCGAGGTGTATTATGGTGGAGGGGGGCACCGCACACGGCTAAAATATCATATATCAAGTGTGTCTAGAGGTGCCCCCTGCCCCCGTATATAAAGGAGCAAGGAGGAAAGGGCCGGACAAGGGGAGGTGGCGCGCCCAAGGGGGGAGTCCTACTCCCACTAGGAGTAGGACTCCTCCTTTCCTTGTGGGAGTAGGAGAAGGGAAGGGGGAAGGAGAAAGAAGGAAGGGGGCGCCCCCCCCATCCCTAGTCCAATTCGCACTAGCCCATGGGGAGGGGTGCGGCCACCCTTTGCGGTCTTTCTCTCCTTTCCCGTATGGCTCATTAAGGCCCAATACGAATTCCCGTAACTCTCCGGTACTCCAAAAAATACCCGAATCACTCGGAACCTTTCCGAAGTCCGAATATAGTCGTCCAATATATCGACCTTTACGTCTCAGCCATTTCGAGACTCCTCGTCATGTCCCCGATCTCATCCGGGACTCCGAACTCCTTCGGTACATCAACATACATAAACTCATAATAAAACTGTCATCGTAACGTTAAGCGTGCGGACCCTACGGGTTCGAGAACTATGTAGACATGACCGAGACACCTCTCCGGTCAATAACCAATAACGGAACCTGGATGATCATATTGGCTCCCACATATTCTACGAAGATCTTTATCGGTCAAACCGCATAACAACATACGTTGTTCCCTTTGTCATCGGTATGTTACTTGCCCGAGATTCGATCGTCGGTATCTCGATACCTAGTTCAATCTCGTTACTGGCAAGTCTCTTTACTCGTTCCGTAATACATCATCCCGCAACTAACTCATTAGTCACAATGTTTGCAAGGCTTATAGTGATGTGCATTACCGAGTGGGCCCAGAGATACCTCTCCGACAATCGGAGTGAAAAATCCTAATCTCGAAATACGCCAACCCAACAAGTACCTTTGTAGACACCTGTAGAGCACCTTTATAATCACCCATTTACGTTGTGACGTTTGGTAGCACACAAAGTGTTCCTCCGGTAAACGGGAGTTGCATAATCTCATAGTCATAGGAACATGTATAAGTCATGAAGAAAGCAATAGCAACATACTAAACGATCGGGTGCTAAGCTAACGGAATGGGTCAAGTCAATCACATCATTCTCCTAATGAGGTGATCTCGTTAATCAAATGACAACTCATGTCTATGGCTAGGAAACATAACCATCTTTGATTAACGAGCTAGTCAAGTAGAGGCATACTAGTGACACTCTTGTTTGTCTATGTATTCACACATGTGTTATGTTTCCGGTTAATACAATTCTACATTTATCATGATATAAGGAAATATATAATACTTTATTATTGCCTCTAGGGCATATTTCCTTCAATACCGTCGATGTCTTCGGAGCCATTATCAAGCACGTCAGTTAGGTCATCGACAGTGGCTATGAAGTGGGTGGCGGGTGGGAAGCAAAATTCCCCATCATCAGCTTCTAGCTCGAACCGAACATAGTTCGGCTGTGAGTCCTTCTCCAAGGACAAATTCTCTAAAGAGTTTAGCACATCACCCAAAGGTGAGCGCTGGAAGATGTCTGCGGCGCTGAATTCGAAAATCTATAACCGATCCAGCTCGGTGTCCGCAGGCATACATGGTCCGGAACTTATAGCCGAAGACGAGTCCGGAGTTCCGTTGACGCAGATATTGCAGGGTATCGAGTCTGTGTGCGGCTCCAATGTCGCGGACTTTGTGGCCTCAGATGGCACGATCCGCTCCGGCTCTAAGACCGTTGCAGCAACAGGAACCATCTCCTGGATGTGACCCGATGACAGATTTAAGTCATGTTCATCGGAGCGAGGGGGAGCGATCGTCGCGGTCTCGAATCCTCGAAGATAAAGTCTCCGCGGATGTCCGCGACGTAGTTCAAGCTTCCGAATCTGACCTGATGGCCAGGGGTGTAACTATCGATCTGTTCCAGATGGCCAAGCGAGTTGGCCAGCAGTACGAAGCCGCCGAACACGAAGATCTGTCCGGGGAGGAAGGTTTCTCCCTAGACAGTGTCACTATGGATGATCGAAGGGGCCATCGAACCTTTCGTCGACGGCACAGTGGAACTCTCAATGAAAGCACCAGTGTCAGTGTCAAAACCGGCGGATCTCGGGTAGGGGGTCCCGAACTGTGCTCTAAGGTCGATGGTTGCAGGAGACGGGGGACACGATGTTTACCCAGGTTCGGGCCCTCTCTATGGAGGTAATACCCTACTTCCTGCTTGATTGATCTTGATGAATATGAGTGTTACAAGAGTTGATCTACCACGAGATCGTAATGGCTAAACCCTAGAGGCCTAGACTGTATGACTATGGTAATGAGTGTGTCCTATCCGGACTACGCCCTCCGGTTTATATAGACACCGGAGGGATCTAGGGTTACATTGAGTCGGTTACATAGGAAGGAATCTTCATAGTTGATCGCCAAGCTTGCCTTCCATGCGAAGGAGAGTCCTATCCGGACACTGGTACAGTCTTCGGCCTTCATGTCTTCACAACCCATCAGTCCGGCCCATGGATAACAGGCCGGACACCCGAGGACCCCTTAGTCCAGGACTCTCTCGGCGGGATCTGCCCATACTGCGATAGCGAGCAGGTGGTGTAGGCCCAACCTCGCCGGAGCTTGGTCAGAGAGAACGGCGGGTACCGTAGATCAGGACGTGCTGCCTCGGCGCCGTCGAACGGAGAAACGATGCACATCCTCCCTTTCCGTCAGCGGACGGGATGCGGCCGGATCAATGACCAACGGTGAGAGAGAGAGAGAGAGAGAGAGAGAGAGGGCACCGCCGCCTTGTGTGAGATACTCTGAAGAAAGACAAACCCAGGCAGGCAGGCTCCATTGTATATAGTGGAGCGAACTACCTTTTTCTCCATAATAACCGTTTTATATTTTGTGTATGTGCCATTGAGCGATATAACTTTATTTAAAAATAACGCGCCAATGCATCAAGTCGAACTTTGTTTCGTGCACGCGTGGTACACGACCTCCGTAGGTAAACAACCGCTACACGCGTTCAAATTAGCACGTGGGCTACCATTTCGTACAGAAATGAGCTCCACCGTATACCCGTGCGGTGTGGCTGGGCACAAAGCGTGAGTACGTGCACCTATTCTCTTCGTGTATGTACACCACCTACGTGGGGTTGTGTGAGAGAGATACAAACATAGAGAGATATAGTGTGTGGGTTCGTGAGTGTTTTTGGGGGGGTGTCAATCAAAAAATGTAACATATGCAATGTGTGTGAAAATAGAGTCCTGGATATATCATATATATAGAGGGGGCGATCACGAGAAGAGAGTGGAGGTATCATTGGCTTGAGGTATCCATAGAATCAAAGAGAGGGATGATGTGTGTGTGTGTGCGCGCGCGCTCGATCGATAAAGAGTGCCATCGAATTTGTGTGTGCCCACGTCAAAGATCTAGGGTGGCTGGCCTACTGGAACGTGAGAGGGGATAGCTGCAGTTTGTATCTATGGCATGGATACCTACCTACAGCGCTCGACTATCGGTGTGTGGTGGGGCGGGGGAGGCCTTATTAACTATAGAGGTACAATGGCTGGTATATGTGTGGAGGAGGAGAGAGGCCTACCTTATGTATTAAGGGAGATCGATCGGCATCCATGCATATGTGTAGGAGAGGAATAAGGTTGGGAGAGAGACAGAGCTAGAGTGTTGGAGGGGATGGTAGTGGAGTTGCTTCTAACAAATGGTGGGAGAGGCTTGCTAGACTAACGGAGGGCACGCCTGCAATATCAATAAGAGAGGGGATGGCTGCCTGTCTGTGCGCGTGTGTGTGAGAGACGGGTCAGGAGGCATGCATGAATGACGAGAGGGGATGATATGGCTGTGGTAAGCAGACATAACTACATAGGAAGATCAATCGTCCTCTGTCAGTGAAAGGAGAGACATAACTTGTGAGGTGCGTCGATCGATGGGTGTGGGTAAAATAGTTAAAGTCGACCTAGGTATATGTAGGGAGATCGATCGGTATACATGCATGTATGTGTTAGAAGCAAATAAGGCTAGGGGAGTAGGATAGAGAGAGAGGGATGCATCTAAGAGGTCGTGCGAGAGGCATACTATAGCGAGGGGGAAGGAGTGTGCGAGTACGAGATCGATGAAAATAGTGGTGGAAGTGAGGCATGGATGGTGAGAAGTGATACGTCTCCAACGTATCTATAATTTTTGATTGTTCCATGCTAATATATATTCTATTTTGGATGTTTAATGGGCTTTATTATACACTTTTATATTATTTTTGGGACTAACCTATTAACAGGAGGCCTAGCCCAAATTGTTGTTTTTTTTCCTATTTCAGTGTTTCGAAGGAAAAGGATATCAAACGGAGTCCAAACGGAATGAAACCTTCGGGAATGTGATTTTCGGAACAAACCTGATCCAGAGGACTTGGAGTGGACGTCAAGCAATCAATGAGGAGGCCACGAGGCAGGGAGGCGCGCCTGCCCCCTGGGCCCGCCCCCACCCTCGTGGGCCCCTCATAGCTCTCCTGACCGACCTCTTTCGCCTATATATACTCATATACCCTGGAAACATCAGATACGGAGCCAAAACGCTAATTCCACTGCCGCAACCTTCTGTACCCGTGAGATCCCATCTTGGGGCCTTTTCCGGCGCTCCGCCGGAGGGGGCATTGATCACGGCAGGCTTCTACATCAACACCATAGCCTCTCCGAGGATGTGTGAGTAGTTTACCTCAGACCATCGGGTCCATAGTTATTAGCTAGATGGCTTCTTCTCTCTCTTTGGATCGCAATACAAAGTTCTCCTCGATTCTCTTGGAGATCTATTTGATGTAACTCTTTCTGCAGTGTGTTTGTTGATATCCGATGAATTGTGGGTTTATGATCAAGATTATCTATGAACAATATTTTAATCTCCTCTGAATTCTTTTATGTATGATTGGTTATCTTTGCAAGTCTCTTCGAATTATCAGTTTGGTTTGACCTACTAGATTGATCTTTCTTGCAATGGGAGAAGTGCTTAGATTTGGGTTCAATCTTGCGATGCTCGATCCCAGTGACAGTAGGGGAAACGACACGTATTGTATTGTTGCCATCGAGGATAAAAAGATGGGGTTTATATCATATTGCATGAGTTTATCCCTCTACATCATGTCATCTTGCTTAAAGAGTTACTCCGTTCTTATGAACTTAATACTCTAGATGCATGCTGGATAGCGCTCGATGTGTGGAGTAATAGTAGTAGATGCAGGCAGGAGTCGGTCTACTTGTCACGGACGTGATGCCTATATACATTATCATACCTAGATATTCTCATAATTATGCACTTTTCTATCAATTGCTCGACAGTAATTTGTTCACCCACCGTAATACTTATGCTATCTGGAGAGAAGCCACTAGTGAAACCTATGGCCCCGGGTCTATTTTCCATCATATTAATCTTCCGTCAACAAGCTATTTCTATCTTTGTTTATTTTGCAATCTTTACTTTTAATCTTTATCATAAAAATACCAAAAGTATTATCTTATCATCTCTATCAGATCTCACTTTTGCAAGTGGCCGTGAAGGGATTGACAACCCCTTTATCTCATTGGTTGTAAGGTTTTTATTTGTTTGTGTAGGTACGAGGGACTTGCGTGTGGCCTCCTACTGGATTGATACCTTGGTTCTAAAAAACCGAGGGAAATACTTACGCTACTTTGCTGCATCACCCTTTCCTCTTCAAGGGAAAACCAACGTAGTGCTCAAGAGGTAGCAAGAAGGATTTCTGGCGCCGTTGCCGGGGAGGTGTGCACCAAGTCAAGTCAAGATTTGATCTCCTGACAACAAGCCATTTCTGGCGCCGTTGCCGGGGAGTCTACGCACAAGTCAAGACATACCAAGTACCCATCACAAACTCTTATCCCTCGCATTACATTGTTTGCCATTTGCCTCTCGTTTTCCTCTCCCCCACTTCACCTTTGCCGTTTTATTCGCCTTCTTTATCGTTTGCCTTTTTTCTCTCCAGATCTATTGTTTGCTTGTGTTACCATGTGCCTTCTATTTGCTTGCATCTTTGCTTGCTAAAAATCTATTGATATGGATCCTCTTAAAGTGTTCTACTTGGATCATCTTCGATCCTTATGCGCTCATGCTGAAACCCCAACTAGCTTAGTTGATGGGAAATCTTTAGATGAGCATGCTCATTTTGTGTGTCATCGTTTGTCTGAAAAGGGGAGACTCTTATGGGATCAAATAAACATATTGATGTGTTATGCTTGGAATCTTTGTGAAATTTATGATTTTACCTTTTGCTCTGAAAACATTAAGAAACGCCTTCCCTACCAATGTGAGTTTAGTGATAATGGAATCGTATCTTCGTATGCTAAGGGTGTTTATAATTACTATGATGTTCAACAAATTGAAGAATTTGTTGCTTTTAAGGGTGCTTATGAAATTGCTTCTTTGATTGAAACGTATGATGCTACTCTTTAAAAATCTGAAAATTTTGCCGTACTTAAATATTGTTATGATAATTATGCTTCTAATGCCTATGTTAAACCATATATTGAGGACTCCCCCGCTGTCCAAGAAGAAGCTAATATTTTGCAGGAGTCTATGGAGGAAGAAAATAATGATATGCATGAATCTATAGATAATTATGATTCTGATGATTTGATTGAAATATCCCTTGATGAACATGATGCTTGCTATTCTTGTGGCCATGATGCCAATATTTATAAAGATGAATTTGCTATAGTTCCATATGTTAAACATGAGATCGTTGCTATTGCACCCATCCTTGATAGTTCCTTCGATGAAAAGCATGATTGCAATGATTTGCTATAAATTCTCTTGATGTCAATCGTGCTAATAATATGCAAAACCCTAAGCTTGGGGATGCTAGTTTTGTTATGACTACTATTTGTTGCAATGATCATGATTGGGGTGATTCTTCTTTTGATCTTGAAAATTTATTTAAGCCCCATGATGAATATGAGATTAATAATAGTGTTTGCAATAATATTGAAAGTGGGTTTGGAAGAGTGTCAACTTTAGATCCTACATATTTGGAGAACGTTCAAACTTATGAATTTTTTGATAAAAGTGGGTTTGGAGAGGTCATGACTTTAGTTAATGATAATCCCACTATTTTGGAAGAGTGTCAACTTCGCATACATGTGGATCGTGTTAAGAATATCTTTTGTGATAGCTATATTGTTGAATTTTCTTATGATCCTACATGTAATTATTATGAGAGAGTAAAATATGGTTGTAGAAATTTTCATGTTACTAAATTACCTCTCGTTATGTTGAGATTGCTATTGTTTCGCTCTTCTTCCTTGCATATGGTAGTTTTTGCTTGCCTTGATAATTTGTTTGCTTATAAAATGCCTATTCATAGGAAGTATGTTAGACTTAGATGTTTTTATAACATGTTCTATGATGCTCTGTTTGTGCTTTAATTATTATCCTTCGTGTGAGCATCGTTGAAATTTTATGCCTAGCTAGGGGCGAAACGATAGCGCTTGTTCGGAGGCAACCCAATTTTATTTTACTTTCTTGCTTTTTGGTTATGTTTAGTAATAATTAATCGATCTAGCTTCTGGTTAGATGTGGTTTTGTGTTTCAATTAGTGTTTGTGCCAAGTTAAACCTATAGGATCTTCTTGGATGATAGTTATTTGATCTTGCTGAAAATTGCAGAAACTTTCTGTTCACGAAAACAATTGTTAAAAATCACCAGAAAGTGATAAAATACTGATTCCAATTGGAGTAGATCAATAAACAAGTTATCTAGGTCGTCCTATTTTGGTATAATTTTTAGAGTTCCAGAAGTTTGCGTTAGTTACAGATTACTACAGACTGTTCTGTTTTTGATAGATTCTGTTTATCGTGTGTTGCTTGCTTATTTTGATGAATCTATGGCTAGTAAAAGATTTTATAAACCATAGAGAAGTTGAAATACAGTAGGTTTAACACCAATATAAATAAATAATGAGTTCATTACAGTACCTTGAAGTGGTGTTTTGCTTTCTTTCGCTAACGGAGCTGACGAGATTTTCTGTTAAGTTTTGTGTTGTGAAGTTTTCAAGTTTTGGGTAAAGATTTGATGGATTATGGAACAAGAATTGGTAAGATCCTAATCTTGGGGATGCCCAAGGAACCCCAAGGTAAAATTCAAGTACAACCAAAAGCCTAAGCTTGGGTATGCCGCGGAAGGCATCCCCTCTTTTGTCTTCGTCTATCGGTAACTTTACTTGGAGCTATATTTTTATTCACCACATGATATGTGTTTTGCTTCGAGCGTCTTGTATGATTTGAGTCTTTGCTTTTTATATCACCACAATCATCCTTGCTGTACACACCTTTTGAGAGAGACACACATGATTCGTAATTTATTAGAATACTCTATGTGCTTCACTTATATCTTTTAGAGCACGGTGGTGGTTTTATTTTATAGAAATTATTGATCTCTCATGCTTCACTTATATTATTTTGAGAGTCCTTTAGAACAGCATGGTAATTTGCTTTAATTATGAAATTAGTCCTAATATGATAGGCATCCAAGATGGATATAATAAAAACTTCCATATTGAGTGCGTTGAATACTAAGAGAAGTTTGATACTTGATGATTGTTTTGAGATATGGAGATAGTAATATTAAAGTTGTGCTAGTTGAGTAGTTGTGAATTTGAT
The DNA here is from genome assembly GCF_018294505.1 of Triticum aestivum. NCBI lineage: Eukaryota > Viridiplantae > Streptophyta > Magnoliopsida > Poales > Poaceae > Triticum > Triticum aestivum. The sequence continues at coordinate 256,690,310 of NC_057796.1, read as the reverse complement.
AAATACTTGTGTTGAAGTTTGCAAGTCCCGTAGCATGCACGTATGGTAAACGTTGTGTAACAAATTTGAAACATGAGGTGTTCTTTGATTGTCATACTTATGAGTGGCGGTCGAGGACGAGCGATGGTATTTTCCTACCAGTCTATCCCCCTAGGAGCATGCGCGTAGTGCTTGGTTTTTGATGACTTGTAGATTTTTGCAGTAAGTATATGAGTTCTTTATGACTAATGTTGAGTCCATGGATTATGCGCACTCTCAACCTTCCATCATTGCTAGCGTCTTCGGTACCGTGCATTGCCCTTTCTCACCTTGAGAGTTGGTGCAAACTTTGCCGGTGCATCCTAACCCCGTGATATGATACGCTCTATCACACATAAACCTCCTTATATCTTCCTCAAAACAGCCACCATACCTACCTATTATGGCATTTCCATAGCCATTCCGAGATATATTGCCATGCAACTTTCCACCATTCCGTTTTTCATGACACGCTTTATCATTGTCATATTGCCTTGCATGATCATGTAGTTGACATCGTATTTGTGGCAAAGCCACCATGCATATTATTTCATACATGTCACTCTTGATTCATTGCCCATCCCAGTACACCACCGGAGGCATTCATATAGACTCATACTTTGTTCTAGTATCAAGTTGTAATCATTGAGTTGTAAATAAATAGAAGTGTGAGATCATCATTCATAGAGCATTGTCCAAAAAAAGAGAAAGGCCAAATAAAAAATAAAAGTAAGGCCAAAAAAAGAAATAAAAAGGGACAATGCTACTATCCTTTTTCCACACTTGTGCTTCAAAGTAGCACCATGATCTTTATGATAAAGAGTCTCTTGTTTTGTCACTTTCATATACTAGTGGGAATTTTTCATTATAGAACTTGGCTTGTATATTCCAACAATGGGCTTCCTCAAATGCCCTAGGTCTTCATGAGCAAGCAAGTTGGATGCACACCCACTTAGTTTCTTTTGTTGAGCTTTCATACATTTATAGCTCTAGTGCATCCGTTGCATGTCAATCCCTACTCCTTGCATTGACATCAATTGATGGGCATCTCCCTATCCCGTTGATTAGCCGCGTCAATGTGAGACTTTCTCCCTTTTTTTTCTCCACATAACCATCATCATCATATTCTATTCCACCCATAGTGCTATATCCATGGCTCACGCTCATATATTGCGTGGAAGTTGAAAAAAGTTTGAGATTACTAAAGTATGAAACAATTGCTTGGCTTGTCATCGGGGCTGTGCATGATGAGAGCATTCTTGTGTGACGAAAATGGAGCATGACCAAACTATATGATTTTGTAGGGATGAACTTTCTTTGGCCATGTTATTTTGAGAAGACATAATTGCTTAGTTAGTATGCTTGAAGTATTATTACTTTTATGTCAATATTAAAATTTTATCTTGAATCTTTCGAATCTGAATATTCATGACACAAATAAGAGAATTACATTGAAAATTATGCCAAGTAGCATTCCACATCAAAAATTCTGTCTTTATCATTTACCTACTCGAGGACGAGCAGGAATTAAGCTTGGGGATGCTTGATACGTCTCCAACGTATCTATAATTTTTTATTCTTCCATGCTAATATATATATTCTGTTTTGAATGTTTAATGGGCTTTATTATACACTTTTATATTATTTTTGGGACTAATCTATTAACTGAAGGCCCAGCCCAAATTGTTGTTTTTTTGCCTATTTCAGTGTTTCGAAGGAAAAGGATATCAAACAGAGTTCAAACGGAATGAAACCTTCGGGAACGTGATTTTCGGAACAAACGTGATCCAGAGGACTTGTAGTGGACGTCAAGCAATCCATGAGGAGGCCACGAGGCAGGGAGGCGCGCCTGCCCCCCTGGGCGCACCCCCACCATCGTAGGCCCCTCGTAGCTCTCCAGACTGACCTCTTTCGCCTATATATACTCATATACCATGGAAACATCAGATACGGAGCCAAAACCTTAATTCCACCGCCGCAACCTTCTGTACCCGTGAGATCCCATCTTGGGGCCTTTTCCGGTGCTCCGCCGGAGGGGGCATTGATCACGACAGGCTTCTACATCAACACCATGGCCTCTCCGATGATGTGTGAGTAGTTTACCTCAGACCTTCGGGTCCATAGTTATTAGCTAGATGGCTTCTTCTCTCTCTTTGGATCTCAATACAAAGTTCTCCACGATTCTCTCAGAGATCTATTTGATGTAACTCTTTTTGCGGTGTGTTTGTCGAGATCCGATGAATTGTGGGTTTATGATCAAGATTATCTATGAACAATATTTGAATCTCCTCTGAATTCTTTTATGTATGATTGGTTATCTTTGCAAGTCTCTTCGAATTATCAGTTTGGTTTGGCCTACTAGATTGATCTTTCTTGCAATGGGAGAAGTGCTTAGCTTTGGGTTCAATCTTGTGGTGCTCGATCCCAGTGATAGTAGGGGAAACGTCACGTATTGTATTGTTGCCATCGAGGATAAAAAGATGGGGTTTATATCATATTGCATGATTTTATCCCTCTACATCATGTCATCTTGCTTAAAGCGTTACTCCATTCTTATGAACTTAATACTCTAGATGCATGTTGGATAGCGGTCGATGTGTGGAGTAATAGTAGTAGATGCGGGCATGAGTCGGTCTAGTTGTCACGGACGTGATGCCTGTATACATGATCATACCTAAATATTCTCATAATTATGCACTTTTCTATCAATTGCCCGACAGTAATTTGTTCACCCACCGTAATACTTATGCTATCTTGAGAGAAGCCACTAGTGAAACCTATGGCCCCGGGTCTATTTTCCATCATATTAATCTTCCGTCAACAAGCTATTTCTATCTTTGTTTATTTTGCAATCTTTACTTTTAATCTTTATCATAAAAATACCAAAAATATTATCTTATCATCTCTATCAGATCTCACTTTTGCAAGTGGCTGTGAAGGGATTGACAACCCCTTTATCGCGTTGGTTGCAAGGTTCTTATTTCTTTGTGTAGGTACGAGGGACTTGCGTGTGGCCTCCTACTGGATTTACCTTGGTTCTAAAAAACTGAGGGAAATACTTACGCTACTTTGCTGCATCACCCTTTCCTCTTCAAGGGAAAACCAACGCAGTGCTCAAGAGGTAGCAAGAAGTGAAGAGGGGAAGCTTGTGTTTGGGTAGGCACACCTGGCTAGAGAGGTATATCGATCGATGTGTGCCGTAAAGAAGGAGCTGGGGGGGCTACACACACCGTGGGTGAACGACCTAAAATGAAAAGACGAATTTGCGCGATGGAGCTAGAGAATGCTCAGGGAGGGTGAGAGGGATGCGGGCGTGTGCATGCACGAGAGAAAGTTAGCGCTAGCTACAAAGATAAGAGGATTGTGTGGGTGTAAAAGACGAATAGAGATCATAATTCATTATAAAAAGCGAATTCGGATATTTGAAGAATTTATCATAGTGTTTTAAACTGACGCATGCGTGAATATATATAACGATGATACACATGGTGTGGTTATGAACATGTTATACTACATATAATATATTTTATCTCTACTCTTATAAAAAACAGAGTTGTTGATGATGGTGTGCCTGCCATCCTACAATATAGGCCGTCTGATTGCAAAAAGATTGCCCTAATATATTTTCATATCTGACGGATAGGAAGGAAACTATGGAAATTTTGAAAAAAGATACCCACACCCCTCTCCATATTTGCAAATAAGGCCTCCCCTTGATCATGTTGATGTTCCGTGGAACGCATGGGCATCTTGCTAGTAATACATATAATATATAGAACATTCATTATAAGTTGGGCTAATGTCTGGCTTTTGCAGCTCAGGGCTAAATACTTGTCATAATGTAGGGGGCGGGGCACTATACTTTGTGTGATAAACACGGTGTACGTATGGAACATGGTTTAGATTATGAATATATAGTTAGTACATCAAATGTACTATTATTTGGAATCAACAACAAGTGTATTCAAAAGATTGAATTCGAGTTCATATAGTACACATAGTTCATATCTATCTCTATGTAATCATGTGGTGTGTTGTTAAGGTAATACACGAACGATGGTTGAAGTTGGCAACAATCATGATTGTAGATTCTTATTGAAATAGAGAAACGAATTCAAATTCAGTTCGAATTGCAGCGGTAGTATAAACATTTGGAATGCACTAAAATGTTGGTATGAGTAGGTTACATGCATTATACAGCCAGCAAAAAAATTTAATTGGACATAACATGGATTCAAACTCTCTCTTTGTGTAGCTTTGAATAGCATTTGTATAGTAAAATGAGACAAGACTCTCTCTTTGTGTGGTGTGAATACTTTTTATTTTTTGTTTTTTTTTCGTTGAGGGAAGTGCGAATTGATTTGGTACGTACAAGTACAATATTACACGTTAGGCTTGTCCCTGAAATTCAACCCGTGCCTTGTTATATCCCGAAAATTCTGATATCGTGCTCCCAAAACTGGCGCCTTCATAACCCGCGCCTTGCTATCCCAAAATTACAACGCGCGCGAAAACTCCCTCCAGCTGCCAAATCCCTACACGTGAAATCCCCCTTCTAACCCCGAGCCGAAAGGGCCGCTAATTCAAATCAGTGGGGGTAATTTTGTAACACACCCTACATTTTGGACAAGCGCGTCCCTAAGTCATGGTTCCCCCTCCCATCGCCTCCTTTTCGCCATTCGAAATCTGGCCGCCATAACCTCTCCACTCTAGCTACGAAACCCCACCCTCCTCCGTCCGCCACCTCACCGCTGCCCAGACGGAGCCTCTTCCCCGATGACGACGTCCACCGCAACAGCTCGACATCCCTCATCCGCCTCCCCGGATGAGGATCCGTCGTCCATCCCGTCGTCCCGCCGGTTCAGTCGCCCCGTCCTCCACCTCCAAGGAGTTGCTCCGATGATCGCCTCGTCTATCGCGACTGCTCCATCCCCACAACACCGCCTTAACCTACCCCACCGGAACCGCAGCATCCTCACCGACTCCTCAGACGAAGCCGAGGCCAACTCAGCGCCACCAAAGAGGTTGTACACTCATCGCATCGCACCTTCTCCTTAACTCGACCTCCCGGCGCCGACGGTGCTCCATCCCGCACCCCCATGGAGCGGCTACCTTGAAGCCTGCGCCGCGGGCGATATCTCCGCGGCGGCTCTCCCTAAGGTGAGGCCGCTTTGGCGGCGGCGTCCATACCAGCCGGATCTGTTGCTGCTCCAGCTTTCGCTCGGTCGCTTGCGCTGCTGCTGCTGCTCCGGCTCTCGCTCGCTCGCGCTACTGCTGCTGCCCGGGCTCTCGCTCACTCATGCTGCTGCTGCTGCTGCTCTCCCCCTCGCTCGTGCTGCTGCTCTGCTCCGATTTAGCTACACTTCAGTTGACTGAATCGACTTTTTGGTCAGTCAATTTTCAGGGGGTGGTGGGTCTCGCCGGAGTTAAGGAGGAACCACCCGTAGCAGGGAGGGGGGCTCATCGGAGAGGTACCCCACTATCTATTTTAGGGTTCTGTGAGGGGGCGGTGCTCGCCGGTGGTGGGGGCGCGGTGGTGGGGCGGTGCCGTGGGGATCGCTGGAGAAAAAGCTTGGCGCGGGGGGGGGGGGGAGGGCAAGAGGGCTGGCCGGGGCGACGGCGTACCGGTGGTGGGGAGTTGTTTCGGGGCGGCGAGGCGGCGGCGGACCGGCGGTGGGGAGTTGTTTCGGGGCGGCGAGGCGGCGCGGGGTTCGGCCGGTGGTGGCTGGCGGCTTAGGGGGTGCAGGTTGAAGATGAACTGCAGGCCCTCCCTAAACTATCCCATGTGAAGTGCCTCTCTGCTACCATTGCGTTCAGTTTCGACAGTAACATTCAGATTCCACAGTAAATTTCAGTTTCGACAGTTAAGTTTAGAGTCAATAGTTTTTACCTCATCTATTGTAGTCAGGTGGTTTTTGGTGATGTAAATTTTACATCTATCACTTTTTGGTAATGCATTTTACATCATCTATTGGAGATGTTCTTAGAATCCCACATGAGATAAACGATGTCTATCTTCTGCTTCTTCAGCCTTGATGTCTTACAGCTCACTGGAGCTACTGCAAGGACGGAACGATCCATCACAACGGAGCAGTGCCCTGGATGCCGTCTAGAGATTCCTCAGATCTTCCTCCACACCTCCGACAGCCATCTCTGCCTGAACTTCTTCAGCGACCAACCCACTGATGCTGAAGTCGACACGGCTACGGCAAAGAGGTTGTACACTTGTCGCATCACTTATTACTCTACATTCATGTCGATCCATTAGGGCTATTGTGGTTCAACGGAAAAACATAGCAATAAGAAATTTTCCTATGGCACTCTAGTATTCAATTATTCATGCATTTTGTTGAAAGGAATGGAGCAAAACATCCACCTGGACCTACTTTTCAAAATCCTATGCATGAAAACAAGACCAAGTGCATTAGTGGTAGAATAACATTCTAACTGTACACGCTTTCATATGGTTTCACTTTATTTTGGCCATGTTTCTTTGCATTCCTCTGCTCCTCCTTTTCCTGTGAACCAAACACCCAAGTTGATAGAAATCTTGTGTTCACAAATGCTCTGTTTCCCATCTGCATTCCTATCCTATTCCGGTGTTTTTCCTCATATCCCTGCATTTTTGGAATCATGCAAGCCAAATGAGCCCTTAAAGAATTACTTCAGTTACAGGTAGGTGTCGAAGAAAACTTTGTGTAGTTTGTCCTGCTCCTGCCGCGACGTCGTCCACCTCACCTGAGCTGCTCCATCGACAGAAGCATCCACCAAACCAGACATCACGACTCCTGACCGTCTTTCGCCGCCTCAGATCTCCTTCCCTGCTGCCGGCACCTACCGCAACGGCATCATCATCATCGACTCAGCAGACGAACCTGAGGAGTACACGGGTCCACAAGAGAGGTCACACTCTTTTGTTTCTGCTTATGTTATGCATTGCTTAATATTACCTGCTACTTTATTGTCCTGTTCACCTCTTAGACTCCAAGTCAGGTCCAAATTGATGTTCAAACTTGAGTTCTAAATTAGTTGTGGGGCACATATCGAGGCAGCAATGAATAGTATCTCTGTCTAATATCTGGTTCACCTAGGGTATGCCTATGTTGTTCATCTTGGGTGGGAAACAAATAGTAAAGCAATCATCATCTATTTTTTATTAAATTAAAGCAATCATCAGCCTGCTATCATTATTTTTGGATCCATCCACTGGTTGTTACCATTCTTACTCTAGATTTCTGCATGCTCTCCTTACATAATCTCACTATATTTTTTTGTATGCATGTCAGATATTGTACACAGTCATGCTGAACATGTAGAGAAAAAGAGAAGAGTTTTGCGCGGCAATACAATGTCATGCAGACATCGCTCCATGGTGGTTCAATGGCAAACCCTCCCCCCTCTCCAGATTGTAATCCAGAGGAAGATATCTGTTCTGAGGCGGATTCAGACGCAGCTGACCACTCCTATTTACCCCCCAAGGTGTTTGCTCTAACTTGGCATGATGATGTTAGTCATATCATGCATATGTTGCCTTGCAGTGCCTACTTTCGACATCATATATGTCATCTGCTTAGTTTAGACATGTTCTGTAATGCCACCTGTTTAGTTTCATATCATATATGGAATTATGCAGTCTCATGTCTTTAGCCAGCCATAATATGTGAAATGTGCAATGCCATCCTGTTTAACCAGGCATCATATATTTGAATGATATCTAGCCCATACTTTTCTTCATTAAATTTCCATTTGTCGACAATGTTTGTACATTAACTACTCTTCCTGTGAATCAGCCATTTGAGTGGGTGATGGAAAAATCTGGAGTGAAAACAAGGCTTCAGAGCAGACAGTGCTACCTGTCGAAGCAGATCTCTTGCTGGGTCCCGATAGCTCCTCTACCTGTCAGAGACAGATGACCAGTCCTATTCCCCCACCGAGGTGTATGCTTTAACTTGGCACGGTTCTACTGCTCATATCATGTATATGGTGTCTTGCATTGCATAGTTTAGACATCATATACACAATATTCAACACCATGTTCTTAGTTCAGACATCATATATGCGAATGCCCTCCGCTTAGCATATAAATCACATATGTGAATTAAATCATGCGATCCTAGTTACTTAGATAACATGTATGTGAATTATGTCATGCGATCCTATTTAGTTAGTCATCATATCTTTGAATTATGTTATGCTATGCTATCCAGTTTAGATAGACATCATATATGTGAAATTATGTCATGCTATGTGTTTTAGTTAAACAATATACATGTCAATTATTTAATGCCATCTTTTTTCCACACTATCTATTGCATTTGTCTCTCATACAATGTCTGTACATTCAATTATGTTTCCTGTTTATCAGCCATTTGAATTGGAGCGGGTGATGGCAGTATCTAGCGGAGTAAAAACATGGTCTTCAAATAAAATAGTGCTACCTCTTGGTGCAGATAGCACCCCGATTATACATGCACGAGAACCAGCCCTACCACACATAACCCAGACTCTCGCAGATTTTACCCCTACTGCGATGGACAGAGAACCAGCTTCACCCAATCTAACCCCAACCCCAGCAGATAGTAACCCAGTTCCTATTGACACAACACCATCTCCACCATAGAGCTCCCAAACAAGAGTAGTTATAAGGCAGCTCCAGTGCCCAAAGCGCCAGTACTACCACAGTGAACCCCAACTCCACCAGTTAGTACACCTATTCCTGTGGAGGAAGCACAACCAGCCATTCATGTTTTAGCATCTATCGCATTTGATGTTGTTAAATCCTATGTGCGTATCTTCCCATCATGGAAATATTATACTGAAGATGAAGGAAAATGCCAGTTGCGGGTGTTTGTCCAGGAGTTATGTGTAAGTAATGTTATTCATGGCAATTACTTTGCTTTGTCCCATACATTCTACCTCCATGATGGTTATAATACAACAAATTTTCCCATTTTTCTCTATAGAGAAGGACCGATTTGGAAACTTAGGATGAGGTAACCTGTGCTAAAACCTCTGCTATCTTCAAGAATGCTTGGTGGCAGTATCGGAATTACCTGAAGAAAACGTACTTCACTGGCAAAGAAACTCATCAAATTCCCTTATGTTCTCCTGAGACACATTTACTGGACGATGACTGGGAACGCCTTGTTCTTTATTGGTCCCGAACCAAGAATGTGGTAAGGTCTATGAGCTCATTTTATTTTAAGTACTATATGCTTGCGTCTTACTGTACTCTGTTCATGTAGAACAAGTGCTTAAACCTGAAGAACAACTGTTCTCATTTAAGATTCCATTGCTATCGTGCATACTGCTTTGCTCTTGTATCACTGTATTTACTCATACAAACTTATTTTTAAATTGAACTATCCAATGGAAACTCCAATGGCACAACAGGTATGTTTACGCATGTTTATTTAATAGGTTTGCTCTTATAAATAGCTCTGTTGATTTCAATTTCAATTGTGTATACAGTTGACTTCTCATATCATGCACATTACTAGCATCATAACAGGGCCAATAGTGTTGTTGTACATGTAGACCCGTGGTACCCATCTGAAATCTTGTTGTGCCGTTTAGTTTCCCACACTTTGTATTCTTTCAGTGCTGCTTTCTCTTGAACTAAGATGATTTGAACCGTGTCTCTATTTTTATTTGGCAAGACAACGCAGTGACCATAGGACATACATATATGTTTGTTTGATGCTTTTATAATGTACTACTTGGCAATAGAAGGCTTGGTAGTTTAATCTTGTCCACCTTACTAATGAACTAGTTCACCGAAATGAGTTTCATATACTAGTACATGCTAAACCTGTTATGTGTCTTCTTGTTTCTTCTTTTAGAATGCTGACAGAATATTGGGGAAGAGTGCCTTATTAAGCAATGATAAAGGAAGTAATGCAGATAAGGTTCAGGATCATGAGACATCCTTGTTGGTCTCCAACAAAGATGATAAAACAGCTAAGGAAAACTATCTTGAAGACAATGAGGCAACCCCAAAGTCATGTCTTGGTTTACTGTTCGAGTTACTGGCCACTACCGCTTGCACAAGCTATTCAAACTCACTATCTGAATCAGTTCGGTTTCTTGAGTCTCAACTACAAGCTGAAAGACATCGATCAGCTGTGCTGCGACAAGAAGCGGAAGGACTACGGAAGTCCCTGGAGCATTCAGATGCATACTTTCTTGTGCAATAGCAAGCGTTGGAGGATTTTAGCGCCAAACAGGACAAAGCTAATAAGCTTGCTAAGCTTATTGCCAGCATGGTGGATACCCAGGATACGATTTCTTGAGCTCTTCTAAAGTTGTTTCAGTTATGGACATGTTTTACTACTGCGTTTATTTGCACTAGTGGCCAATTTTGACGGCCAGTGTATGTAATATGCTGCTTTGTTCCCTATATTATCACTGGTGGCGAACTTTGATGCCCAGTGGATGTAATATGTGTAATAGCTATAATAGGCTAGCGTTAGTTGCTTGCGTATTTATTTCCTTATTGTCTTGTTTAGTTGTTTGCTTGTAGTCATTGCATTTCTTTTTCCGCGTTTTTTAGTGGCCACAATAACCTAGTTTTGGTAACTAGGCCACAATAATCATGGCAACACATGGACTGTTGTAACCATGGGCCTCCTGCGGGCCGTAGGATCCGTGGGCCTTCTACGGGCCGTAAGATCCATGGGCTTTTTATGGGCCGTAGGATCCATGGACTTTCTACGGGTCGTATGATCCATGGGCCTTGTACGGGCCATATGATCCATGGGCCTTCTATGGGCCATAGGATCCATTGGCCTTCTATGGGTCGTATAATCATTTCGCCAAACATGGGCCGTACTATTCATGGACCATAAAGGGCCATTAAAAGGCCGTATTTGATAACGCTATGAAAACAGCCCAACGGGTTAACGGGCCACAAACGGGCCGAATGTAACCACGGGCTGTATTTGGCCCACAAACGGAACAGGCCAGTAACGGACCGTATCTAACCGAATTCTAGAAATGGGCCCAAGAATAAATGGGCCCTTAGAAGGCCGAAAGTTAACATGGGCTGGAAACGGCCGACGGAATAATGGGCCGTTAATGGGTATAAAGCAATACACTGTTCATTATGGGCCAGTTTCATCTCGGGCCTTTAATGGGCCGAGAGTTACAAAGGGACGCATATGGGCGGAAAGACATCATGGGCCATACATGGGCTGGAAGTTACAACGGGCTAGAATCATATTGGACGGCCCAGATGAAGCTATTGGGCTTAATTCTGATAGGCCGTAACGGGCCGGTAGTGAGCGGGCTGTAAATGGGCTATATACGAACAGGCCGTTAACAGGCTTTCCGTCGGCCAGCCCATTACCTTTTGACCAAGTCAAAGGGGCCGGCCTTTTCACCGGAATGGGCCTCTACTGGGCCGTGCCACGTGTCGACGTATCATAGGCGCCTCATGTCCAATGAGTGGATGACATCTGTCCGAACGTTGAGCCCACACATGTTTCCTCCGGCCAATGAGAATTTTACACGTGGAAAATTCCCATTGGTCCGGGCTGTTAACGGGTTATCGGATCCAAAACCGGACCCGATAGCTTAACGGCGTCCCGTTACGGTGGATGCCACGTGTCAATCACCCTTGACGAAAGCACTTCTATGACGCATGATTTATCGTCATGGAAGTGGACACTTCCGTGATGATAATTTTGGTAATGTCATGGAACACTTCTGCGACAGCACAGGTATGACTATCTTGATTCTGTCATAAATTTGTCATGGATGTACATGCATGACAGAAAACGTGACCTACTGTGACAAACATGTATCATCACGGAATTCTCTTTTTTTTGTAGTGCGTACCGCAAAATGAGACTCCACGGGATACTGTTCATCTCCACCGTCGACCCCCTCTAGCCTCCACGGGATACTGTTCACCCACCGTCGACCTCCTCCAGCCTCCACCTGTGACTGTTCATCCACGGGCTCCTGTTCATCCAGCCTCCACCGCGCGCTCCTCCACTGGCTACTATTCAACCAACCCTCTCCACGGGGTCTTGTTCAACCACCCCTCCGTGGGCTACTGTTCATCCAGCCCCCCACCGGCTAGTGTTCAACCAGCCCTCTATGGGGTCGTCCTGTTCATCCAGCCCTCCACGGGGTCATGTTCATCCACCCCCAACCGGCTCGATCGGGGTCCCGTTCATCCAGCGGCAATGGCCTCTACTACCACGGGGTCCTGTTCATCAAACCCCCCACCGGGAACTGTTCATCCAAACCCCCCAACAGCGCTCACTATTCATCCAGAGGCAGCAGGTTCGATCGGCTTCAGTTAGCAGCAGTAGCGAAGGAATCGCTCGATCGGGTTCAGTTAACAGCCATCGATCGATCGCTCGGGTTCAGTAACGCGTAGCCTGCAGTGCAATCGCTTGGGTTCAGTAGGTGAATGCCTCGCTCGGGTTCAGTTAGAACCCAACGCCTCGCACCCACGCGCGTACGTGTACGAGAGAAACGAGCATCGCTCGGCCCCCGACCACCCACTGTAACCGGGAACTCCCCAATAATTTCCTCGCCCTCACTTCTACCATGGGTTTTTCCATCATGGACGGCCCAAAGAATGTTATGCATCTGCGTCTCCGGCCCGCCCAGGACGAAAAGCCCTTTTTATGTCATGAATTTTTGTCATAGAAATAGGAGCCCACCACATCTATGATGATACCAGGTTTTATCACAATTATTTTCATAGAAGTGTCATAAGCATGACAGAATTTTTTTTCGTTCGGCCCAAAATGTCATAGATGTGTCTTTTTTTGTAGTGGCTCAATTATGTGCTCATCCTGGTGTAGTACTCCTATTAGTACTAGGCAATGGAGTTGATGGGTGACCATGGGTAGCGGCGACCGAGGGAATTGAACCGTGCTCGGCACGGTAGGTAACGTTGTCTAGTTACTAAAGCATCCCTCCATTGTTCATCGGTAGTCATTATGGACAGGGGACATGAGGGGAATTTCCTAGGGATGGAATTCTGGCCGCCAGATATTTCGACTCGAAACCCGAAGGCTCGACTGGTTGGGGTTGGCTAATGTGCGTACCACGCACGCCACCAGAAGGACACGAGCCCGGTTTTTTTTAGGATGAACACGAGCCAGGGTCTGGCTGGTACGCCGTTGGGTGCTACCATTCGAGAATATGAAAGGAATCTTTTAAATTGCTGAACGAATCTATATGTATTAATCTCAACGTGGTAATCAAAAGGACATGAGCCCGTATTTTCCTTGCAAATAGTAATCTCAACGTGGTAATTGATTTATGACGAGTTCTTCAATTAGAGTGAATTTGTGATATAGTGATCTCAACGTGGATTTCACATTTCATGGTATCCTTAGTAAGTTTTTCATTGCAAATTCAAATTTAAAAGATGAACGGTATGGTGGTGAGAAAACTTCGTATGTATCAAGCATATGACCACACACAGATACACTCGAATACAACAATGATACGTCTCCAACGTATCTAAAATTTATGAAGTATTCATGCTATTATATCATCTGTTTTGGATGTTTATGGGCCTTACTAAAAACTTTTATATTATTTTTGGGACTAACCTACAAACCTCTGCACTTGGAGGCCCAACAACGTCTACAAGAAGAAGGTTGTGTAGTAGACATCAAGCTCTTTTCTGGCGCCGTTGCCGGGGAGGTGAGTGCTTGAAGGTATATCTTTAGATCTTGCAATCAAATCTTTTAGTTTCTTGTTTTATCACTAGTTTAATTTATAAAAGAAAACTACAAAAAAATGGAATTGAGGGTGCCTCATATGCTTCATCTTTTTAATATCTTTCATGAAAATAAGGATTCCGATAATTGTGCTCAATTGCTAGAGGAAGAATGCATTAGAATGTTTGGTACTAAATCTCTCAATGATGAGCATGATTGCAATGTTGTTAGTATGAACTCTTTGAATATCCATAGTACTAACGATGATTGCACTAGTCATGATGAAAATGTCTCTTATAAGCATGTCAATTTCTGTGGAGTGCATAGATCTTGCAAGTACACACCAAATAGGGAAAATAGATTTTGCAAGAGGCATAAGTATTTGGAAACTAAATGGTTGCATGAAAGGCTAGATGTTTCTGCTGAGAATTTAAACTTTCTTTGTCGTCCTTGTGAACTTTGCAATGAACGTGATCATTTCAATACCCAATGCAAATTGTTTCATGATCGTATCGTGTCCAAAAATTGTGATGACACCATTTCCCTTGCACATCATAGTGAACTTAGTTTGCTTTTGGGTTATGAAGAAATGAAACGTATAACTAAGGATCTTCCAGAATTTGTCCTTCATAAAGTTCTTGATTTTGATCTAGAAGAAATTTTTATGTATTGTGCGGTGAATTGCATTGAAAATCCTTATATTTCCAATTACATAAAGAAAAGAAAACAAATATAAGATGAAGAGAATACTAATGAAAGGGAAGAGACTTCCCAATATCTTCCTATTATTTCTTATGATGAATCAGGTAACGAGGAGGAGCCTTTTATTCAACCAATCTCATTAATAAGGAGCTCCAAAAGGAGGATTAAACCCACGCATAATGTGAAGAAGAAAAAGAAAAGACGGAGAATCAAAGGTGAAAAGGTATCCCTCCCAAATGATATTGCTCCTATTACTCATTATGATGATGATAATTGCTATACTATTGGTGCTATCCATACTATTAATGATGAGAGTGATTATGCATATGATATGAAACGACCCAAGCTTGGGGATGCTATGTTTGATGAGAATGACATGTTTGAGAATATATTTGCTGCAATTAATGTTTGTCCAAGCTTGGGGATGCTATGATTTATGAAGTTGATATTTTTAGCCTCCCAAGTTTTGACGAGCAAATTTATTATGATGATAGCATGCCTCCTATTTATGATGGTTATATTGATGAAAGTGGGTTTGGAAGAGTGCCAACTTTAGGAAATAATGATCCCACTGAAGGAAATATGCCCTAGAGGCAATAATAAAGTTATTATTTATTTCCTTATATCATGATAAATGTTTATTATTCATGCTAGAATTGTATTAACCGGAAACATGATACATGTGTGAATACATAGATAAACAGAGTGTCACTAGTATGCCTCTACTTGACTAGCTCGTTGATCAAAGATGGTTATGTTTCCTAGCCATAGACATGAGTTGTCATTTGATTAACGGGATCATATCATTAGAAGAATGATGTGATTGACTTGACCCATTCCATTAGCTTAGCACTCGATCGTTTAGTATGTTGCTATTGCTTTCTTCATGACTTATACATGTTCTTATGACTATGAGATTATGCAACTCCCATTTACCAGAGGAACACTTTGTGTGTTACCAAACGTCACAACGTAACTGGGTGATTATAAAGGTGCTCTACAGGTGTCTCCAAAGGTACTTGTTGGGTTGGCGTATTTCGAGATTAGGATTTGTCACTCCGATTGCCGGAGAGGTATCTCTGGGCCCACTCAGTAATACACATCACTATAAGCCTTGCAAGCATTGTAACTAATGAGTTAGTTGCGGGATGATGTATTACGGAACGAGTAAAGAGACTTGCCGGTAACGAGATTGAACTAGGTATCGAGATACGGACGATCGAATCTCGGGCAAGTAACATACCGATGACAAAGGGAACAACGTATGTTGTTATGCGGTCTGACCGATAAAGATCTTCGTAGAATATGTGGGAGCCAATATGAGCATCCAGGTTCCGCTATTGGTTATTGACCGGAGAGGTGTCTCGGTCATTTCTACATAGTTCTCGAACCCGTAGGGTCCGCACGCTTAACGTTACGATGACGGTTATATTATGAGTTTATGTGTTTTGATGTACCGAAGGAGTTCGGAGTCCCGGATGAGATCGGGGACATGACGAGGAGTCTCGAAATGGCCGAGGCGTAAAGATCGATATATTGGACGACTATATTCGGACTTCGGAAATGTTCCGAGTGATTCGGGTATTTTTCGGAGTACCGGAGAGTTACGGGAATTCGTATTGGGCCTTAATGGGCCATACGGGAAAGGAGAGAAAGGCCCCAAAGGGTGGCCGCACCCCTCCCCATGGACTAGTCCGAATTGGACTAGGGAGGGGGGGGCGACCCCTTCCTTCTTTCTCCTTCTCCCTTCCCTTCTCCTATTCCAACAAGGAAAGGAGGAGTCCTACTCCCGGTGGGAGTAGGACTCCCCCCTTGGCGCGCCCTCCTCCTTGGCCGGCGGCCTCCCCCTTGCTCCTTTATATACGGGGGCAGGGGGCACCCCATAGACACAACAATTGATCATTGATCTCTTAGCCGTGTGCGGTGCCCCCCTCCACCATATTACACCACGATAATATCGTAGCGGTGCTTAGGCGAAGCCCTGCGTCGGTAGAACATCATCACTGTCACCACGCCGTCGTGCTGACAAAACTCTCCCTCAACACTCGGCTGGATCAGAGTTCGAGGGACTTCATCGAGCTGAACGTGTGCTGAACTCGGAGGTGCCGTGCGTTCGGTACTTGATCGGTCGGATCGTGAAGACGTACGACTACATCAATCGCGTTGTGTTAAACGCTTCCGCTTTCGGTCTACGAGGGTACGTGGACAACACTCTCCCCTCTCGTTGCTATGCATCACCATGATCTTGCATGTGCGTAGGAATTTTTTTGAAATTACTACGTTCCCCAACAATGGCATCCAAGCCTGGTTTTATGCGTTGATGTTATATGCACGAGTAGAACACAAGTGAGTTGTGGGCGATATAAGTCATACTGCTTACCAGCATGTCATACTTTGGTTCGGCGGTATTGTGAGATGAAGCGGCCCGGACCGACATTACTCCTACGCTTACGCGAGACTGGTTTCACTGTTGCGAGCACTCGATGCTTAAAGGTGACTGGCGGGTGTTTGTCTCTCTCACTTTAGTTGAACCGAGTGTGGCTACGCCCGGTCCTTGCGAAGGTTAAAACAGCACCAACTTGGCAAACTATCGTTGTGGTTTTGATGCGTAGGTAAGAACGGTTCTTGCTAAGCCCGTAGCAGCGACGTAAAACTTGCAACAACAAAGTAGAGGACGTCTAACTTGTTTTTGCAGGGCATGTTGTGATGTGATATGGTCAATACATGATGCTATATTTTATTGTATGAGATGATCATGTTTTGTAACCGAGTTATCGGCAACTGGCAGGAGCCATATGGTTGTCACTTTATTGTATGAAATGCAATCGCCATGTAATTGTTTTACTTTATCACTAAGCGGTAGCGATAGTCGTAAAAGCAATAGTTGGTGAGACGACAACGATGCTACGATGGAGATCAAGGTGTCGCGCCGGTGACGATGGTGATCATGACGGTGCTTCGGAGATGGAGATCACAAGCACAAGATGATGATGGCCATATCATATCACTTATATTGATTGCATGTGATGTTTATCTTTTATGCATCTTATCTTGCTTTGATTGACGGTAGCATTATAAGATGATCTCTCACTAAAATTTCAAGATAAAAGTGTTCTCCCTGAGTATGCACCGTTGCGAAAGTTCTTCGTGCCGAGACACCACGTGATGATCGGGTGTGATAGGCTCTACGTTCAAATACAACGGGTGCAAAACAGTTGCACACGCGGAATACTCAGGTTAAACTTGACGAGCCTAGCATATGCAGATATGGCCTCGGAACACGGAGACCGAAAGGTCGAGCGTGAATCATATAGTAGATATGATCAACATAGTGATGTTCACCGGTGAAACTACTCCATCTCACGTGATGATCGGACATGGTTTAGTTGATATGGATCACGTGATCACTTAGAGGATTAGAGGGATGTCTATCTAAGTGGGAGTTCTTAAGTAATATGATTAATTGAACTTAAATTTATCATGAACTTAGTCCTGATAGTATTTTGCAAATTATGTTGTAGATCAATAGCTCGCGTTGTTGCTTCCCTATGTTTATTTTTGATATGTTCCTAGAGAAAATTATGTTGAAAGATGTTAGTAGCAAAGATGCGGATTGGATCCGTGATCTGAGGATTATCCTCATTGCTGCACAGAAGAATTATGTCCTTGATGCACCGCTAGGTGACAGACCTATTGCAGGAGCAGATGCAGACGTTATGAACGTTTGGCTAGCTCAATATGATGACTACTTGATAGTTTAGTGCACCATGCTTAACGGCTTAGAATCGGGACTTCAAAGACATTTTGAACGTCATGGACCATATGAGATGTTCCAGGAGTTGAAGATTAATATTTCAAGCAAATACCCGAGTTGAGAGATATGAAGTCTCCAACAAGTTCTATAGCTAAAAGATGGAGGAGAATAAGCTCAAGCAGTGAGCATGTGCTCAGATTGTCTGGGTACTACAATCGCTTGAATCAAGTGGGAGTTAATCTTCCAGATAAAATAGTGATTGACAGAATTCTCTAGTCACCATCACCAAGTTAGTAGAACTTCGTGATGAACTATAGTATGCAAGGGATGACGAAAGTAATTCCCGAGCTCTTCGTGATGCTAAAATCGACGAAGGTAGAAATCAAGAAAAACATCAAGTGTTGATGGTTGACGAGACCACTAGTTTCAAGAAAAGGGCAAAGGGGAGAAGGGGAACTTCAAGAAGAACGGCAAGCAAGTTGCTGCTCAAGTGAAGAAGCCTAAGTCTGGTCCTAAGCCTGAGACTAAGTGCTTCTACTGCAAAGGGACTGGTCACTGGAAGCGGAACTACACCAACTATTTGGTGGATAAGAAGGATGGCAAAGTGAACAAAGGTATATTGGATATACATGTTATTGATGTGTACTTTACTAGTGTTTATAGCAACCCCTCGGTATTTGATACTGGTTCAGTTGCTAAGAGTAGTAACTCGAAACGGGAGTTGCAGAATAAACAGAGACTAGTAAAAGGCGAGGTGACGATGTGTGTTGGAAGTAGTTCCAAGATTGATATGATCATCATCGCACACTCCCTATACTTTCGGGATTAGTGTTGAAACTAAATAAGTGTTATTTGGTGTTTGCGTTGAGCATGAATATGATTTGATCATGTTTGTTGCAATACGGTTATTCATTTAAATTAGAGAATAATTGTTGTTCTGTTTACATGAATAAAACCTTCTATGGTCATACACCCAATAAAATGGTTTGTTGGATCTCGATCGTAGTGATACACATATTCATAATAATGAAGCCAAAAGATGCAAAGTTAATAATGATAGTGCAACTTATTTGTGATACTGCCGTTTAGGTCATATCGGTGTAAAGCGCATGAAGAAACTCCATACTGATGGACTTTTGGAATCACTTGATTATGAATCACTTGGTACTTGCGGACCGTGCCTCATGCGCAAGATGACTAAAACACCGTTCTCCGGAACTATGGAGAGAGCAACAGATTTATTGGAAATCATACATACAGATGTATGTGGTCCGATGAATATTGAGGCTCGTGGCAGATATCGTTATTTTCTCACCTTCACAGATGATTTGAGTAGATATGGGTATATCTACTTAATGAAACATAAGTCTGAAACATTTGAAAAGTTCAAAGAATTTCAGAGTGAAGTTGAAAATCATCGTAACAAGAAAATAAAATTTCTATGATCTGATCGTGGAGGAGAATATTTGAGTTATGAGTTTGGCCTTCAGTTAAAACAATGTGAAATAGTTTCACTACTCACGCCACCTGGAACACCACGGTGTAATGGTGTGTCCGAACATCGTAACCGTACTTTATTAGATATGGTGTGATATATGATGTCTCTTACCGATCTACCACTATCGTTTTGGGGTTATGCATTAGAGACAGCTGCATTCACGTTAAATAGGGTACCATCTAAATCCGTTGAGACAACATCTTATGAACTGTGGTTTGGCAAGAAACCAAAGTTGTCGTTTCTTAAAGTTTGGGGTTACGATGCTTATGTGAAAAAGTTTCATCCTGATAAGCTCAAACCCAAATCGGAGAAATGTGTCTTCATAGGATACCCAAAGGAGACAGTTGGGTACACCTTCTATCACAGATCCGAAGGCAAGACATTCGTTGCTAAGAATGGATCCTTTCTAGAGAAGGAGTTTCTCTCGAAATAAGTGAGTGGGAGGAAAGTAGAACCTGATGAGGTAATTGTACCTGCTCCCTTATTGGAAAGTAGTTCATCGCAGAAACCAGTTTCTGTGACGCCTATACCAATTAGTGAGGAAGTTAACGATGATGATCATGGAACTTTAGATCAAGTTATTACTGAACCTCGTAGGTCAACCAGAGTGAGATCCGCACCAGAGTGGTATGGTAATTCAGTTCTGGAGGTCATGTTACTTGACCATGATGAACCTACGAACTATGAGGAAGCGATGATGAGCCCAGATTCCGCAAAATGGCTTGAGGCCATGAAATCTGAGATGGGATCCATGTATGAGAACAAAGTGTGGACTTTGGATGACTTGCCCGATGATCAGCAAGCCATAGAAAATAAATGGATCTTCAAGAGGAAGACGGACGCTGATAGTAGTGTTACTATCTACAAAGCTAGACTTGTCGGAAAAAGGTTTTTGACAAAGTTCAAGGTGTTGACTACGATGAGATTTTCTCACTCGCAGCGATGCTTAAAGTCTGTCCGAATCATGTTAGCAATTGCCGCATTTTATGAAATTTGGCAAATGTATAAACAAAACTGCATTCCTTAATGGGTTTATTAAAGAAGAGTTGTATATGATGCAACCAGAAGGTTTTGTCAATCCTAAAGGTGCTAACAAAATATGCAAGCTCCAGCGATCCATCTATGGACTGGTGCAAGCATCTCGGAGTAGGAATATACGCTTTGATAAGTTGATCAAAGGATATAGTTTTATACAGACTTGCTGTGACGCCTGTATTTACGAGAAAGTGAGTGGGAGCACTACAACATTTCTGTTAAGTATATGTGAATGACATATTGTTGATCGGAAATAATGTAGAATTATTCTGCAAAGCATAAAGGAGTGTTTGAAAGGAGTTTTTCAAAGAAAGACCTCGGTGAAGCTGCTTACATATTGAGCATCAAGATCTATAGAGATAGATCAAGACGCTTGATAAGTTTTTTCAATGAGTACATACCTTAACAACATTTTGAAGTGGTTCAAAATGGAACAGTCAAAGAAAGAGTTTCTTGCCTGTGTTACAAGGTGTGAAATTGAGTAAGACTCAAAGCCCGACCACGGCAGAAGATAGAATAAGAATGAAAGTCATTCCCTATGCCTCGGATATAGGTTCTATAAAGTATGCCATGCTGTGTACTAGATCTATTGTATACCCTACACTGATTTTGGTAAGGGACTACAATAGTGATCTAGGAGTAGATCACTAGACAGCGGTCAAAATTATCCTTACTGGAATAAGGATGTGTTTCTCGATTATGGAAGTGACAAAAGGTTCGTCGTAAAGGGTTACGTCGATGCAAGTTTTGACACTAATCTAGATGACTCTAAGTCTCGGTCTAGATACATATTGAAAGTGGGAGCAATTAGCTAGAGTAGCTCCGTGCAGAGCATTGTAGACATAGAAATTTGCAAAATACTTACGGATCTGAATGTGACAGACCCGTTGACTAAAATTATCTCACAAGCAAAACATAATCACACCTTAGTACTCTTTCGGTGTTAATCACATAGCGATGTGAACTAGATTATTGACTCTAGTAAACCCTTTGGGTGTTGGTCACATGACGATGTGAACTATGGGTGTTAATCACATGGTGATGTGAACTATTGATGTTAAATCACATGGCGATGTGAACTAGATTATTGACTCTGGTGCAAGTGGGAGACTGAAGGAAATATGCCCTAGAGGCAATAATAAAGTTATTATTTATTTCCTTATATCATGATAAATGTTTATTATTCATGCTAGAATTCTATTAACCGGAAACATGATACATGTGTGAATACATAGACAAACAGAGTGTCACTAGTATGCCTCTACTTGACTAGCTCGTTGATCAAAGATGGTTATGTTTCCTAGCCATAGACATGAGTTGTCATTTGATTATCGGGATCATATCATTAGGAGAATGATGTGATTGACTTGACCCATTCCATTAGCTTAGCACTCGATCGTTTAGTATGTTGCTATTGCTTTCTTCATGACTTATACATGTTCCTATGACTATGAGATTATGCAACTCCCGTTTACCGGAGGAACACTTTGTGTGCTACCAAACGTCACAACGTAACTGGGTGATTATAAAGGTGCTCTATAGGTGTCTCCAAAGGTACTTGTTGGGTTGGCGTATTTCGAGATTAGAATTTGTCACTCCGATTGTCGCAGAGGTATCTCTGGGCCCACTCAGTAATACACATCACTATAAGCCTTGCAAGCATTGTAACTAATGAGTTAGTTGCGGGATGATGTATTACAGAACGAGTAAAGAGACTTGCCGGTAAAGAGATTGAACTAGGTATCGAGATACCGACGATCGAATCTCGGGCAAGTAACATACCGATGACAAAGGGAACAACGTATGTTGTTATGCGGTCTGACCGATAAAGATCTTCGTAGAATATGTGGGAGCCAATATGAGCATCCAGGTTCCGCTATTGGTTATTGACCGGAGAGGTGCCTCGGTCATGTCTACATAGTTCTCGAACCCGTAGGGTCCGCACGCTTAACGTTACGATGACGGTTATATTATGAGTTTATGTGTTTTGATGTACCGAAGGAGTTCGGAGTCCGGCTAAGATCGGGGACATGACGAGGAGTCTCGAAATGGCTGAGACGTAAAGATCGATATATTGGATGACTATATTCGGACTTCAGAAAGGTTCCGAGTGATTCGGGTATTTTTTGGAGTACCGGAGAGTTACGGGAATTCGTATTGGGCCTTAATGGGCCATACAGGAAAGGAGAGAAAGGCCCCAAAGGGTGGCCGCACCCCTCCCCATGGACTAGTCCGAATTGGACTAGGGAGGGGGGCGCCCCCTTCCTTCTTTCTCCTTCTCCCTTCCCTTCTCCTATTCCAACAAGGAAAGGAGGAGTCCTACTCCCGGTGGGAGTAGGACTCCCCCCTTGGCGCGCCCTCCGCCTTGGCCGGCGGCCTCCCCCTTGCTCCTTTATATACGGGGGCAGGGGGGCACCCCATAGACACAACAATTGATCATTGATCTCTTAGCCGTGTGCGGTGCCCCCTCCACCATATTACACCTCGATAATATCGTAGCGGTGCTTAGGCGAAGCCCATCATCGGTAGAACATCATCATTGTCACCACGCCGTCGTGCTGACGAAACTCTCACTCAACACTTGGCTGGATCGGAGTTCGAGGGACGTCATCGAGCTGAACATGTGCTGAACTCGGAGGTGCCATGCGTTCGGTACTTGATCGGTCGGATCGTGAAGACGTACGACTACATCAACCGCGTTGTGTTAAACGCTTCCGCTTTCGGTCTACGAGGGTACGTGGACAACACTCTCCCCTCTTGTTGCTATGCATCACCATGATCTTGCGTGTGCGTAGGAATTTTTTTTGAAATTACTACGTTCCCCAACACCCACTATTTTGGAGGGTGTTGAATCTTATTGTCACAATTATTAAAGTTGATTTGGAGAGGTCATGACTTTATTTAGTAATGATTCCACTATCTTGGAAGATGTTTCAATTGATTATAATGAGAACAAAGTTGCTACCTATGATGATTATTGTGATGATACTTATGCTATAAAGAGTAGTGATGATTATATTTATAAAACTTGTCATGATTATGATTACCCTTTTTCTGAACACTACTCTTTTAACATGGAAACAATTTATAGTATTCGAGTCTCTTATGATACTCCCACTATTCCGATTGAGAAGAATTTTGCTTATGTAGAGAGTAGTAAATTTTCTATGCTTGTAGATCATGAAAAGAATGATTTGTGTGATAGTTATATTGTTGAATTCATTCATGATGCTACTGAAAATTATTATGAGGGAGGAATATATGCTTGTAGGATTTGCAATAATATCAAATTTCCTCTCTATGTGCTTAAAATCTTGAAGTTATGCTTGTTTTGCTTTCCTATGCTAGTTGATTCTTGTTCCCATAAATTGTTTTCTCACAAAATCCCTATGCATAGGAAGTGGGTTAGACTTAAATGTGCTAGTCATATTCTTCATGATGCTCTCTTTATGTTTCAATTCTTATCTTTTATGTGAGCATCATTGAAATCATCATGCCTAGCTAGGGGCGTTAAACGTTAGCGCTTGTTGGGAGGCAACCCAATTTTATTTTTGTTCCTTGCTTTTTGTTCCTGTTTAGTAATAAATAATTCATCTAGCCTCTGTTTAGATGTGGTTTTATGTTTTAATTAGTGTTTGTGCCAAGTAGAACCTTTGGGAAGACTTGGGTGAAGTCTTTGTGATCTTTCTGTAAAAAACAGAAGCTTTAGCGCTCACAAGATTAGCTGCCATTTTTTACTGGAGAGTGATTTTAGGTTGATTATTTTTGAAGAAGATTAATATAAAAATTCCTCAGGTCCACAAATTTATTTAAGAAATTTTGGAGTTCCAGAAGTATACGTTTGATACAGATTACTACAGACTGTTCTGTTTTTGACAGATTCAGTTTTGATTGTGTTGTTTGCTTATTTTGATGAATCTATGAGTAGTATCGGAGGGTATGAACCGTAGATAAGTTGGAATACAGTAGATATTACATCAATATGAATTTAGAATGAGTTCACAACAGTACCTAAGTGGTGATTTATTTTCTTATACTAACGGAGCTTACGAGTTTTCTGTTGAGTTTTGTGTTGTGAAGTTTTCAAGTTTTGGGTAAAGATTCGATGGAATATGGAATAAGGATTGGAAAGAGCCTAAGATTGGGGATTACCTATGCACCCCAAGGTAATATTCAAGGACAACCAAGAGCCTAAGCTTGGGGATGCCCCGGATGGCATCCCCTCTTTCGTCTTCGTTCATCGGTAACTTTACTTGGAGCTATATTTTTATTCACCATATGTGTTTTGCTTGGAGCGTCATTTTATTTTGTTAGGATTTGCTTGCTGTTATTTAGAACAATGCTTTGCATCTTTTATTTCAATAAAAGTGGCACTGATAGCCTTTACTATGCTTATTTTGCAAGTCTACATGTTGCTGTTTGAAAACAGAAAGTTTACCGTTGTTGCAAAAATTCCCTAGAAAAGCCAGAATATGATAAAATGTTGAAACTTTTTGCATAATAATCTCTGATAATTTTTTTACAGTGTGGTAGAATTTCATAATGTTTGGAGTTAGGGAAGTATGATGAATCTTGCATTCTTTACAGACTGTATTGTTTTGGCAGATTACTGTTATGTTTGCATTGTTTGCATATGTTTGCTTGTTTAATGATTCTATTTGAGGATAGGAGTATTAAATATGCAGAGGCATTTAGTATGCAATGTTGAATAATAATTTTAGTGATTTTTTATAGTAGAAAATGATAACGTTTTTGCATTGGTTTATACTAACTTATCTCACGAGTTCTTGTTGAGTTTGGTGTGGATGAAGCTTTCGAGATTTAGGAAACCGTGATATGAGAGGAATTAAGGAGACACAAAAGCTCAAGCTTGGGGATGCCCAAGGCACCCCAAGATAATATTTCAATAAGTCTCAAGCATCTAACCTTGGGGATGCCCCGGTAGGCATCCCACCTTTCTTCTTCAACAATTATTGGTTAGTATCGGTTGGGCCTAAGTATTTGCTTCTTCACATGATGAGTGCTATCCTTGAAATGTCATTTTATTTTGTTTTGCTTGTTGTTTGAATGATATCTCAAGATCTGAAATTCTTAAATGAGAGAGAGTCATCACATAGCTGCATAATTATTTAACTACTCATTGATCTTCACTTATATCTTTTTGGAGTAGTTTGTCATTTACTCGTGTGCTTCACTTATATCCTATGAGTAAATAGTTGAATGATTTGAATGTCATAAATCTGAAATTATATATGTTTCATATGCCTTTCCCATGGGAAGTAATGACTTCACATATAAGAAGTAGAGGTGGTAAATTTATTGAAGGTTAGCAAACATTGTATTAGTCACTTGAACAATTCATGAAAGAATATTGAGGGAAGAGAGATTTCACATATAAATATACTATCTTGGACATATTTTGTAATTGTGAGCACTCATTAAAATATGACATGTTAAAAGGTTGATGTTGGACAAGGAAGACAATGTAATGGGTTATGTTTTCTTATATCTGAAATAAAGTATATTGTCATGGATCATCCAACATGTTGAGCTTGCCTTTCCCCCTCATGCTAGCCAAATTCTTTGCACCAAGTAGAGATACTACTTGTGCTTCCAAACATCCCTTAAACCAGTATTCCCATGAGAGTCCACCATACCTACCTATGGATTGAGTAAGATCCTTCAAGTAAGTTGTCATCGGTGCATGCAATAAAAATTGCTCTCTAAATATGTATGATCTATTAGTGTGGAGAAAATAAGCTTTATACGATCTTGTGATGTGGAAGCAATAAAAGCGACGGACTGCATAATAAAGGTCCGTATCACAAGTGGCAATATAAAGTGACATTCTTTCGCATTAAGATTTTGTGCATCCAACTATAAAAGCGCATGACAACCTCTGCTTCCCTCTGCGAAGGGCCTATCTTTTATTCTTGTCTTATACCTTATGCAAGAGTCATGGTGATCTTCACCTTTCCTTTTTACATTTTATCCTTTGGCAAGCACATTGTGTTGGAAAGATCCTGATATATATATATCCAATTGGATGTAAGGCATCATGAACTATTATTGTTGACATTACCCTTGAGGTAAAAGGTTGGGAGGCAAATCTATAAGCCCCTATCTTTCTCTGTGTCTGATTAAAACTTTGAACCCATAAATATCGCGTGAGTGTTAGCAATTGTGAAAGACTAAATGATAGTTGAGTATGTGAAGTTTGCTGAATCAAAGCTCTGACATAGACTCCTCCTGAAAATAAGATGAATTGTAATTGTTTGATGACTAATAACACGGTTTGTTAGTTTTCAAGAAAGTTTATGATCTATACTTTAACATGTGAATAGTTTGTTACTTGATCATGAAAAGTTTTATGAGATGAGCTACTGTTATGACATATGATGATGCTAGAAAAGGTGATTGAAATTATCATTGATCAAACTTGTGCACCTACTAGCATTCACACTTCATAAATTATTTATTTTATCATTTACCTACTTGAGGACGAGCAGGAATTAAGCTTTGGGATGCTGATACGTCTCCAACGTATCTATAATTTATGAAGTATTCATGCTATTATATCATCTGTTTTGGATGTTTATGGGCGTTACTAAACACTTTTATATTATTTTTGGGACTAACCTACAAACCTCTGCACTTGGAGGCCCAACAACGTCTACAAGAAGAAGGTTGTGCAGTAGACATCAAACAACAATCCAGTAAGTATAGTGCATCTATTTTTTCAAACCATTCATGTATGACACGAATTCAAAAATACGCCCTCTGTTCCTAAATATTTGTCTTTTAGAGATTTCAACAAGTGACTACATACAAAGCAAAATGAGTGAATCTACACTCTAAAATATGTCTATATAAATCCGTATGTGGCAGTCCATTTGAAATCTCTAAAAAGACTAATATTTAGGAACGAAGGGAGTAAAATGTAAGACATGCATGGTCCTCAATTCAATATTTAAAATGAACATGAAACTGAAACATGAATATTAAGTCTAGTACTACATACATGCAAATGTTGTGTTTAGGCGGAGCTATGTAGATTGTCGAGGGTTAACCCCTCGACCTTAGATAAAATTGTGAAGCTCTATTTAGGATTGTTTAGATTATATTATTTGAACATTAGATTTGTCCCCACCCTCCCAAACACCGATTGGTTGTGCACCCCCTCCCTCCCCAGGAGAATATCATGTGCCCCCACACCTTAGATGCTATATGCTGGTATGAGTTGCTTGGAGCTTGTAGATCTGAGATATAGCAGCTCACATGATGTCTTATTATTTTATAGGAAACCTTAATGAGTTTGTGACTTGCACACAATTTGTACAAAAACTACTCAGATGCCCTTGGATTCCATATCCAATGACCTCGAAGCTCGTATCACCATAGCATCTAAGATGAAGGAGAACCTATTATTCTCCTGTATGTAAGAATATCATCTCTACTCTTATAAAAAACAGAGTTGGTGATGATGGTGTGCCTGCCATCCTGCAATATAGGCCGTCCGATTTATATCTGACGGATAGGAAGGAAACTATGGCAATTTTGCAAAAAGATACCCACACCCCTCCCCACATTTGCAAATAAGGCCTTCCCTCATTCATCCTTTTCTCCCACAAGATAAACTACTCATACAATGCATCTTGATGTTCCATGCAACGCATGGGCATGTTGCTAGTGTGCTAGCACACATTAGATGCTTTGGTGATACAAGCTCTTCGGAGCCGTTGGATCTGTGATCCAACAACTCCTCCATGGTTCGAATGTTTTTTGCAGAAAAGCCCCCAAAGAGTTCGGCCACTGCTTACAAGCACAAAGACTACTCAGATGCCATTGGATCTCAGATCGAACGACCTCGAAGCTCGTATCACCGTAGCATCCAAGCTGCGAGAGCACCTGATGTTTTCTTGCACGGGAGAATATGAGGTGCTCCCGCACCGTAGATTCTATGGTGATACGAGTTCCCGGAGATCTAACGGCTCACAGTAGGAGGTTTGAATGTTTTTGCAATATACGCCTGAGAGAGTTTGGGAATTGCGCAGGAAGTACAAGTACTATGCATGTGGCATCCGATCGCAGATCATATGACCTAGATGCTCGTATCACCATAGTGGCTAATTAAGCTATGGGGAGCACCTGATATGAGCAAATGGGAGCCGTTGGATCCAAGATGCAGCAGCACACACGAGGTCTGAATGTTTTATTTGCAAAAAAAACCTTAGAGAGTTTGGAAATTGCACATAATTACAAAGACTACTCCCAAGCCATTGGATCTCAGTTCCAACGACGTAAAAACTCATATCACCATAGCATCTGAGATGCGGGGTGGATGTGATATTCTATGTCGCTGTCATTTTTGATCCTAAACTTGCAAAATACGTGTAACTCATGCCGTTACTTGTCTAACCGCGCAAGTGTTGGTTCAAAAAACCATCCTACACTGAAATATCGGAACAACACACGGGGGTCCCACTTGGCATTGATCAAATTTGGACGTAAAACAAAAAAATCTGAAAGACGATATTCGAACTGGCAACCTGGACTACAAAGCGTAAGTCGATAGCCTGAAACAACAACGGTTGTTGGCTTTGTCCCATTACATGATTTTATACAGTATTACGTTGAGTAGAGTAGAGGGAGTGGCTCGTCAACACAGGCATGACCATTGACTGGGTTACTGGTGGGTCCCAGGTCTGCGATCTCTCTCTCCTCTCCGTCGTCTAACCTTTAGATACACGTGCACACACGAAGAGCGGCGCTAGCTTGCCGTGGTGTTATTATAACTATAAAAAGCTTGGAAAATAGAAGAATCGCCTAGAACAAGAGACATTGTGGCTGGTCGAGACGGAGCTAACCACACCTATCCTCCGTGCCACGTTAGCATGATGAAGTTGTGTGGCTAGTGGGGTGTTTTCGACCGACTGGCTGGGTCCCGAGGTCGAACCATAGGTAGGACATCTGATATAGTATATTTTACACGCACATTTCCCTCCGTGCTGAGACGTGGCACACCCTACCGCGTGGTTTTGGGGTCCTCCGGGTGGTGCACGCATATTTTCTTCCTTGCCGAGACGTGGGATGTCCTACCGCGCGTTTTCTGGGTCCTACTCGGTCGTACCGCTGAAGCAAATAAATGAGTCATCAAATCACGAAAGACCACCTTTCCCGCCGAGTACATCTGTGAAGCACGGTGGCTAGCTAGTTGGGCTAGTGCGACCGATTATCTAGGCCGCCGCCACATTTGCTTTTTCACCCCTTATTTTATCTCCTTGCCGGCAGGTAAATTAAAATATCCACGATGGCGTTGCTCTAGTCTTTGGGTGTGGCAGGCGCGGCATGATTTTTAATTTTCTGATTGACGGGAGCAGGCGCCGTAGCAATTAGTCACGATGACTCCGCCTGTAAAACCCACTGCTCCCTGATGTGAAAAGTCGTCGACTGGTGTTTTCCCATGGTGAAGACCAAAAGATTCACCCCGCTCCTCGGCTGGCTCCCTCCGCCTTCCTGTAGATTGCATTGCCTTTCAGCCATTTTTCTCCCTTTTCTTCCTCTCCCCATTGCTTCTACCTGGTTCCATGGCGGCGCACCAGATCACGGAGTCTGAGGTGAGGTGCCTAACACAGGAGCTCCAGCCCAAGGATGCGGAGCTTAGTGCCAAGGACGTGGAGCTCCGTGAGCTCAAGGAGGAGAGGAGTGCCATGCTCCTCCTTTATGTGCGGGAGTTCACGGAGCTTCAAAAGTGGCAGGCGTCCACCACAAAGATGCTCGAGGCGTCGGCGGCATTGCTGCAGAAAGCAGGAGATACGGTAGGCGGTGAGGCGAGCCGGCTGGAGCGCGAGCGGGCCGATCGTGACGACGTCCTGGATCGCCTCAGCCACTTGGTGGACCATGTTGCCACACACGTGTTGCGGCTGTGCGATGCCTACCGTCGTGCTAGCGCGACCATGTCGGGCATCGGGCTAAACCCGTTCGACCACCCGGTCGACTTCAATGAGCTGTGGCTTCCTGACCTGGTCTCCTTCTTCACCTATATCTCCGAGGAGCTGAGCCATCTCCGCGCGATGGTGGGGACGGAGTGTAACACCCCAAAATTTTGACCTTGTTTTATTAATTAAATTTTTGCCAGGAAATTAAATTTTTATTTTCTGGATTTATCTTTTGATTTCAGAACTCCTCTTCTCCTTAATATTGTGGGTTTTTACCTCAAGTGGAAACTTTCCAAAAATATCATTGGACTTGTATACCCTCTCAATAAAACAATTCTTTATGAGTGGATTTATTTGCATAATTGTTTTTTCCTGAGCTTTATTCTTTTAAAATGATTTTTCATACATTTGGAGCCTCTTGTGCACTGCAACCATTTGATAAATGCATTTTAAATTTTCACCAAAATTTGGGGATGTCATGTGATGTTTCCACATCACTTTTATGCAAGAATATCTTTTGGTCATTGGAGATTTTGAGCTCTACACCAAAATTTCAAATCTGGTCCAATAGGTATTTTTGCACTACAACCTATTTAAATATTTCTTTAAAAATTCTTCCAAGTGTTTGGAGATGTCAGTAGATGCATATAATTCAACTTCATGCAAAAACCCATGAGTGTTCTTTGAAAAATTTGAGCAAATCATCCTCTTTTGCTCTCTGGTCCAGTTTGGTTTTTCTACTGCAACCCTAATTTATTTTGCTCTAGTGCCCATGAGCTTTTTCCTGCTTGTAGTCCTCCCTACAAAACCCTTAAGTCCAGGAGAGTGGACCCATTGGAGTATTTTTGGTTCATGCAATTACAGCCTTTAGTTTCTGTCCAGAATTGGTTTTCTCAAAAACTTGCACTAACTAGTTTCTAGTTTTGCCAAACTAACCTTGCCACCACCACCTACATCTAAAGAGACACTGGTCTGGAGTTTTTGGCCACTCCAAGAGTTGCCTAGATGCACTTAGCATTCTGTCGAACACCTTGAGCGCATGGACAGATTTGGCATGATTATTAGTTTGCATTGTGAACTTGATCCCCTGACCTAACAAGCTTGTCCACTGATCTCCTTGCAAACCCTAGCCTAGACCTGGTAATCCCCCGCCCCACCCAAGCCTCCTGGCATGCCTTGGCATTTTGCCAAACGCCTCGCGTGCGTGCGCTGGGCGCGCCCAGAGCGCACGTTTTGCACGCGCGCGCACCGAGTCGCCGCGTTCCACTGCCGTCGCCCCGCGCTCGTTCTGGCCCTTCCCCACTCGCAGCCAACGCGCCCCGACTCCTCCCTTGCCGCAGAGCCGCCCTGGCCCCCTCCCGGCGCCCTACAGCGCCACCGACGCAAGCCGCCACCGCCGCTCCGACAGCTCCTGCCATGGACGGCGCCGCCCAAGCCACCCGCGCGCGCCAGCTGCCCCCTGGAACAGCTCGAGCTCATCCGCAAACTCGTCGGCAAGCGCTCATCGCCGCCACGTCGCCCTGCAGTCGCCGGCGTTCTTATCCACGGCCGCCGCGGAACCGACCCCAACCGCCTATAAAAGGGACCCCGAGCTCGACCAGGCACCCAGGCGACCTCAAGCCACTCCACCAAAGCCCCCACGGCCAGCCAGCGACGGCGGGAGGCCTTCTTCCCCATCTCCGGCAGGTTCGGCCGCCGCCACGCTCCGGCCCCGCTCGTCGCAACCAGAGCCGCACCCGTCCAACCAGTGCCACCATCCCCTTCCCCTCGGTCTCACGGAGCCACCCAACACCTCAAACTCACTCGGGGACCACCGTAGCGCGAAGTCCCAATTCTCCCGAAGCCGCCGTCCGCCGCGAAGCTCGCCGCCGGCGACTCCCTCCGTCCCCGCCACCCTCTCGACCACCGGGAGGACCGCCCTGGAACCGCGGATCCATCCCTGCCCTCCGGAGCCCGCGAGGAGCCGCCAATCGCCGGCGTTGATCGCCGGAGTCCCGCCTCCGCTCGGGCAGAGGAAGAGGAGGGAGAGGCGACTGGTCAAACCTGACCAGTGGGCCCCGTGGACCCACTGTCAGTGACCCCGAGCTGGCCCGCGCTGTTTTAAGTGAAAGCGTAATCCCAGAAGTACGTCTCCTCCATCTCGAAAACGTATTTCTATTCGAACCGTTTTCTTTTCTGTTTTATTTAAAAAACAGACTTTGACTGGCTATAACTTTTTAAATATAAGTCCAAATGACTTGATTCGTTTTCTGTTGTTTCTCAAATTCTGTCTAGTTTATTTTAGTATTTATTTGAAAATTTTCCAAACACCTTTTTTGTTCTGTTTTGAAACTATGTGTTGATTTGAATATTTTCAAAAATAGGATTTTTGGAGAGAGGAGAAAACTTTCAAAAGTTCTGGAATGCACCCTGCCTCTCCACAACTTGAAGGCAAGCATTCTGAACCCTGGCATAATATTTTTGTGTGTTGTTTGATATGTTTACAACACCACCTTGACATGGAGCATTCGTTATTTTATGTGGCAACACAATCACACGCATGAGTGCATGATGAAGATTCTTTGCTGTTAGAAATGGATATGCTGGTGATAGTAATCATCCTCGTAAGCTTTTCATGCATACCGGAAGGAAGCCGGGAAAGTCTCTGTCTTGGGTAGACACGAGCTTGTCCCCAGTCCCTCGTCGAGACGAGTGTGTCCGGTATGGCATGATGAGGTATGATGAGTGGTGATCCTATCTGTTAATTGAGATATATTTGTTAAGCTAATCATACAGGGAATACTTGAACCTCCTGAGTCGTCCGTAGATCGAGTCTTGTCCCAGTAACCCCCATACTTGTTTCGTACTACCACTTGTCCCTGCCGCAGGTAGGGTACGGTTCAGTAAGTTGTGAACCCCTCCAAGCACACACCGTACAGAGAGGCCATGGTGGAAGATACCGGAGGCATCCGGTAGGCATGCCACATGGTCCGGGGGCATGGGTGTTTCCGGTTGTAGCCGAGGGGAGTGGCTTCCCTAGTTTGCGCGTGTTATAAATTTTGTGATCCCATGCTAATCGAGGTTGTAGCCTCCCCACTTAGAGTTTTTCTTGACAGGTGTTGTGGGTGATTCCAGACACCGGTAAGTTAGGCTGGTGTGTGCGGTCAGGTGTGTTTTCAGTTAAAAGACCGTAGGCGGAATTAGTCCCGATGGACTAAATAAATCCGTTACTCGTGGGTAAAGAGTACACCCTCTGCAGAGGTTAAATCTATTCGGGTAGCCGTGTCCATGGGTAAGAACTACAGTCTGAGATGGGTTTAGTGTCGGTCATAGTGTCGGTCTTCGGAGGAGAAACGGCTAAACCAGAACATTGATTATGACCTGTGACATATGAGGATTATGATTATTATTATTGTGGACTAACCATTTACATTATTTGAATTATTGAGTATCCCTGGGACGGTTCTACCTCCTGGATACTCACTGCGATTATTCTCTTATAAGCCCTTTATGTGGTGTCGTTCAGACGCCCGACTGTGGCATGCCTGTTATTTCTATTATTTATAAGCCCTTTATGTGGTGTCGCATAGACGCCCGACTGTGGCATGCTTGTTATTTCTTTTATATTATAAGCCCTTTAGGTGGTGTCGGTCAGACGCCCGACTGTGGCATGCTTGTTAATTCTATTATTTATAAGCCCTTTATGTGGTGTCGCATAGACGCCCGAATGTGGCATGCTTATTATTTCTTTTAGCTATAAGCCCTTTATGTGGTGTCGCTCAGACGCCCGACTGAGGCATGATTTATCTTTTTATCCTTCTGAGGCGTCGCTTTAAACACTCGATCGGTGCATTCTCTTTCTGCTCCCGTATTGCATATTCATATTTTACCTGCATGCGTGCATCATGGATTTCGTTTATTTCGTGACAGACGTTATGATCATAGAATATTTTGGAGCATGATTATCCCTTGTTATATTATACCCGTGTTCATAATGTTTGCGAGTACATTCAAAAGAACTCACTGGCTTGTCCCTGGCTATTGGCTTGGCCAGATTTCTTGCATGGCGAGGAGCGTTGTGATGACAGCCCCGGAACCTAGGCAATGGAGATAGCAGCCGCGCGAAGATAGGAGTTATCCTGGTTAGCTGTTCCTGTGGGAAATGGAGTACCATAGACGCAGATGTACCACAAACCGCTTCCGCCATCAACCACTAGAAACCGATTGTTGTACTCATAGGCCACAATGGTCTTGTACTACATATTTTGTACTTTGCTTGGAATTTCTGTATCAAGTTGGTGCCTCATCAGCTAACAGTAATCCTGGGGCTGGTGAGCTCAAGGGCCATTTTCTAGGAAATTAATATCCCGAAAACCGGTCCTGACAAACTTGGTATCAGAGCTAGGCTGACCATTGGCTAATCCTATCTTAGCCAGGTCAATAAACCTAGGTTAACCAACCCACCAGACCTTAACCTAACCCCGGCCAAGCTTCTCGTGTAAGATAGCCACACAGTGACCCCGACGCTTTTGGCAGTCGGTGCCCAACCTATCAGCCTAGCCTGTCGATCACGCGCCAGTGACCGACGCCTAAATTTGTCTCATTCGCAAGCGTGCGAAGGAAGACTCCGTCTCCTTTTTCTATAAAAAGGGCATAGTAGCCTCAACACAGTGCAGCACAGCCTCTTTCCCAAACCAAGCTACGATGCCTGGACCCATTGTTCATAATGAGACCACAGCAACCAACCTTGGAGGTTTTGTGACCGTGCTCGCAAACCTCACCCGCCGTGCCTATGCGTTAGAAGAGCCCCCAGAATATGTGGTGTACCAAGGACCCATGAGCGGTGAGAGCCGTCAATTCTGGGCCACTGTGCACATCTATGGTAGGGGTCTATCACCATAACGCCCCTACAGGTTCACTGGAAGGACAACTTCCTTTGAGCCACAGGCCATCCAGCTAGCAACTCGAGAGGCTATAGTTCAACTCCGGCACTTGTCGCCCAGAGTTAACTGTCGCTCGTTCTACTACTACCCTAGCCGTGACGGGTATGGTAGGCCGCCCCAGGTTGCCAACGGAGATCACGAGACGGATCCTACATTGTTGCATCTGGTGTGCTATGTAAGTGCACTAGAGGAACTGTTCGATCAGATCACCCTTGATCTGATCGCAGCTCGTAGAGAACTGGTTCGCCGAGCCCCGGCAAGAGGAGAAGATGAGCCCGACGCCGACAACCCAGTCGTGCTGTTCGGACAACCAATCGAGTCCTTGAGGTCTGCCCCAGCCATCGACCAAAATGCATTGGTGTCCCCAGAAGTGCTTCGTCGCCTTTTGGGAACACGCTCCAACGGGATTGTAGCCAACAACCCCCGTGATGGTCATCATCGCTACCCCGACCCTGCAGCCCCTCAACCTCATCCAGCTAATCCCGACGGTGAAACCCGTGGAGAAGCCTCGACATCCACAAGGCACACCCGCTTAGATATTAACGAAGTAGACTAAGTCGCTCGAGTAGTACCGAGCCTTAGTATTTCTACGCCTTGTAATTGTGTGATCCTGTATCACCATTATTAAATGTTGCCTGCTTGTGCGCCCCTATTTTTGAATAGTAGCCATGCATAAGTACGTTAGCGTACAGTTGCATTTTTAAATTCCGGGCGCAGCTACCAAAAACCACCCTGACGGCACCCACAGTAATGCGTCACTTTTGTGGGATATGTGTATCTGTACCATTGACCCCGACCCCATAGAACAGAACCGACAAACTAGTTACCCTTCACCGCGGTAAATAACCCAGCCCCAATGCTATATAAAAGGCCACCTCGTGACCTTGCCAAGTAACCCTCGCCTTGTGCACAACACTCACAGCCATTTCTTTGCCATGCCGACCCCCAGTATTTATCTTAGAACTCCAGACGCAACCCCATGTAGTTTTGTTAAAATATTGTGGGACTTTACCTGCAGTACCATGAGTGCTATCCATCCACCCCAGTACGAGTTGCTCAAATCGAGGATCACCCCATCCACCTTGAAATATTGGGCAGTGGTGCACATCCCTCCTGCAAACCCAAACCAAGACCCAACGGAAGTCTCCTTCGTGGGGAAATCCATGCCGACTCCGCATATGGCCATAGAAGCTGCTGCGTACGAAGCGCTAGCTCGTCTTCGATTCGCGGTACCCTATGCCTGCGAACGAGGATATTATTATTTTCCGAGTCGTGCAGCACCCAGAGAAGTAGCATCTTTTCCCGGTGGACGAATCGAAAGAGACCCAGTACTGGCCAACCTCGCCCAGTATGTTATCGCTCAAGAGTGTTTGACTCAGCGGGTAATGGGTTATCTCCAGAGCCTCGCTGATTTAAATCCTCAGATCGCTATTGGCAGACCACTGAGGCCCGACCAGGAGAGACGCATTCATCGGCTAGTCAATCCGCTTCCCCCGATTGAAGAGGAGTGCGCCCCAGTACCAGAGACGTTTTCTCAGGACCCTGTCCATTTGCCGTTTTTATTGCAGGCGTCGCCGCTATGTTTATTATCCCAGCATTTATTTATGTGTCGCAACTTGTGCGCGGTATCCAAAATTTGTACGACGGATCAAATAATTGGTTTCAGTTATGTGAGCAGTTTTACTGCTGTTAATTTTGATTTAACTAATTTTTCACTCGCGATAAATTTTGAAGTGAGATTTCTTTCCCTGAGTTGCTGCAGCATATACCTCTTCACAACATAGATTTTTGTTCATGCAGCACCATAACAGCAGACTCACAACCACAACCACTCGACCTCGTGCGCTAATTAGAAATCCTCGTGCACTTTTTGCACCTAACTGATCACGCCCGAGGACACCACAGTCTCAGTAGGAGAGATTTGTGAGTAATCATTCGGGCACAAGTTGCTCCAGCACACTGACATCAGTTAGCACTCGATGCCGCACCTAATCCTCGTGATCACCGCCACCGCGAAGGGCTAACACTCGAGCGGCAGCATCACGACGATCATCAAGGATCATCGCGCACAGGAGCACAGAGAACCCCAGCAACGTCGCCAAACCTCCGCACATCAGGACCACGTACCAGTCCGGCATCACCTCTGCCATTAGAGCCTCGTCTCGAGCTCCTGCAAACAGGAATGGAGGAGAATGAAGGAGAAGGAGAAGCGAGGCCAGGTGTGAGGAAGAAGAAGGAGCACCGCGATCATTTTATAGCTCGAGATCGGTGTATGGTGGGCGAAGTCCACCAGCACCGCTCGTCGCTCGATCGCCGGTGTTCGGAGGCGAATCCGCGAGCAGTGCCGACAGTGCACTGGCCCGCGAGGTGAGTGCATGCTGCACCGGCAGCTAGCACGCCGCGCACTACCGCAGTACGACCTAGATGCCCTACGCGCTAGACGTCGCCGATGGAGAAAGCGCGGGAAAGCACGCGAGAGAGAGGAAGAAGAGAAAGCCAGAGGTAGAAGAAGAGACTGGCAGTGGACCCGGGTCCACCTGTCAGCCAGAGGGAACACTGTGCTCTCGTGTACGACCAGCGTATTTTAGTAATTTAGAACTTATTCTAAATTTACTGTATCCAACGTAGAAATATCTCGTTTTTCCCCAACCATGGATTTTTCCACACAGCGCCAGTACCACACTGTAGTTTTACACCACTTATTGCCCACTCACTGTAGCCACATTTTATTGCATAAGTAGGATGATTTTTTTTGGTAAGGGTGATGTTTGTTCAAAACAGCTTTTAACAAATCTCGAGGACGAGATTTTTCTTAAGGGGGGTAGTGTTGTAACACCCCAAAATTTTGACCTTGTTTTATTAATTAAAATTTTGCCAGGAAATTAAATTTTTATTTTCTGGATTTATCTTTTGATTTCAGAACCCCTCTTCTCCTTAATATTGTGGGTTTTTACCTCAAGTGGAAACTTTCCAAAAATATCATTGAACTTGTATACCCTCTCAATAAAACAATTCTTTATCAGTGGATTTATTTGCATAATTGTTTTTCCTGAGCTTTATTCTTTTAAAATGATTTTTCATAAATTTGGAGCCTCTTGTGCACTGCAACCATTTGATAAATGTATTTTAAATTTTCACCAAAATTTGGGGATGTCATGTGATGTTTCCACATCACTTTTATGCAAGAATATCTTTTGGTCATTGGAGATTTTGAGCTCTACACCAAAATTTCAAATCTGGTCCAGTAGGTATTTTTGCACTACAACCTATTTAAATATTTCTTTAAAAATTCTTCCAAGTGTTTGGAGATGTCAGTAGATGCATATAATTCAACTTCATGCAAAAACCCATGAGTGTTCTTTGAAAAATTTGAGCAAATCATCCTCTTTTGCTCTCTGGTCCAGTTTGGTTTTTCTACTGCAACCCTAATTTATTTTGCTCTAGTGCCCATGAGCTTTTCCTGCTTGTAGTCCTCCCTACAAAACCCTTAAGTCCAGGAGAGTGGACCCATTGGAGTATTTTTGGTTCATGCAATTACAGCCTTTAGTTTCTGTCCAGAATTGGTTTTCTCAAAAACATGCACTAACTAGTTTCTAGTTTTGCCAAACTAACCTTGCCACCACCACCTACATCTAAAGAGACACTGGTCTGGAGTTTTTGGCCACTCCAAGAGTTGCCTAGATGCACTTAGCATTCTGTCGAACACCTTGAGCGCATGGACAGATTTGGCATGATTATTAGTTTGCAATGTGAACTTGATCCCCTGACCTAACAAGCTTGTCCACTGATCTCCTTGCAAACCCTAGCCTAGACCTGGTAATCCCCCGCCCCACCCAAGCCTCCTGGCATGCCTTGGCATTTTGCCAAACGCCTCGCGTGCGTGCGCTGGGCGCGCCCAGAGCGCACGTTTTGCACGCGCGCGCACCGAGTCGCCGCGTTCCACTGCCGTCGCCCCGCGCTCGTTCTGGCCCTTCCCCACTCGCAGCCAACGCGCCCCGACTCCTCCCTTGCCGCAGAGCCGCCCTGGCCCCCTCCTGGCGCCCTACAGCGCCACCGACGCAAGCCGCCACCACCGCTCCGATAGCTCCTGCCATGGACGGCGCCGCCCAAGCCACCCGCGCGCGCCAGCTGCCCCCTGGAACAGCTCGAGCTCATCCGCAAACTCGTCAGCAAGCGCTCGTCGCCGCGACGTTGCCCTGCAGCTACAGAACGGCGGTCACCGGCGTTCTTATCCACGACCGCCACGGAAATGACCCTAACCGCCTATAAGAGGGACCCCGAGCACGACCAGGCACCCAGGCGACCTCAAGCCACTCCACCAAAGCCCCCACGGCCAGCCAGCGACGGCGGGAGGCCTTCTTCCCCACCTCCGGCAGGTTCGGCCGCCGCCACGCTCCGGCCCCACTCGTCGCAACCAGAGCCGCACCCGTCGAACCAGTGCCACCATCCCCTTCCCCTCGGTCTCGCGGAGCCACGCAACACCTCAAACTCACTCGGGGACCACCGTAGCGTGAAGTCCCAATTCTCCCAAAGCCGCCGTCCGCCGCGAAGCTCGCCGCCGGTGACTCCCTCCGTCCTCGCCACCCTTTCGACCACCGGGAGGACCGCCCTGGAACTGCGGATCCATCCCTGCCCTCCGGAGCCAGCGAGGAGCCGCCAATCGCCGGCGTCGATCGCCGGAGTCCCGCCTCCGCTCGGGCAGAGGAAGAGGAGGGAGAGGCGACTGGTCAAACCTGACCAGTGGGCCCCGTGGACCCACTGTCAGTGACCCGGAGCCGGCCCACGCTGTTTTAAGTGAAAGCGTAATCCCAGAAGTACGTCTCCTCCGTCTTGAATACGTATTTCTATTCGAACCGTTTTCTTTTCTGTTTCACTTAAAAAACAGACTTTGACTAAACTTTGACTGGCTATAACTTTTTAAATATAAGTCCAAATGACTTGATTCGTTTTCTGTTGTTTCTCAAATTCTGTCTAGTTTATTTTAGTATTTATTTGAAAATTTTCCAAACAACTTTTTTGTTCTGTTTTGAAACTATGTGTTGATTTGAATATTTTCAAAAATAGGATTTTTGGAGAGAGGAGAAAACTTTCAAAAGTTCTGGAATGCACCCTGCCTCTCCACAACTTGAAGGCAAGCATTCTGAACCCTGGCATAATATTTTTGTGTGTTGTTTGATATGTTTACAACACCACCTTGACATGGAGCATTCGTTATTTTATGTGGCAATACAATCACACGCATGAGTGCATGATGAAGATTCTTTGCTGTTAGAAATGGATATGCTGGTGATAGTAATCATCCTCGTAAGCTTTTCATGCATAGCAGAAGGAAGCCGGGAAAGTCTCTGTCTTGGGTAGACACGAGCTTGTCCCCAGTCCCTCGTCGAGACGAGTGTGTCCGGTATGGCATGATGAGGTATGATGAGTGGTGATCCTATCTGTTAATTGAGATATATTTGTTATGCTAATCATACAGGGAATACTTGAACCTCCTGAGTCGGTCGTAGATCGTGTCTTGTCCCAGTAACCCCCATACTTGTTTCGTACTGCCACTTGTCCCTGCCGCAGGTAGGGTACGGTTCAGTAAGTTGTGAACCCCTCCAAGCACACACCGTACAGAGAGGCCATGGTGGAAGATACCGGAGGCATCCGGTAGGCATGCCACCTGGTCCGGGGGCATGGATGTTTCCGGTTGTAGCCGAGGGGAGTGGCTTCCCTAGTTTGCGCGCGTTATAAATTTTGTGATCCCATGCTAATCGAGGTTGTAGCCTCCCCACTTAGAGTTTTGCTTGACAGGTGTTGTGGGTGATTCCAGACACCGGTAAGTTGGGCTGGTGTGTGCGGTCAGGTGTGTTTTCAGTTAAAAGACTGTAGGCGGAATTAGTCCCGATGGACTAAATAAATCCGTTACTCGTGGTTAAAGAGTACACCCTCTGCAGAGGTTAAATCTATTCGGGTAGCCGTGTCCATGGGTAAGAACTACAGTCTGAGATGGGTTTAGTGTCGGTCATAGTGTCGGTCTTCGGAGGAGAAACGGCTAAACCAGAACATTGATTATGACCTGTGACATATGAGGATTATGTTTATTATTATTGTGGACTAACCATTTACATTATTTGAATTATTGAGTATCCCTGGGACGGTTCTACCTCCTGGATACTCACTGCGATTATTCTCTTATAAGCCCTTTATGTGGTGTCGCTCAGACGCCCGACTGTGGCATGCCTGTTATTTCTATTATTTATAAGCCCTTTATGTGGTGTCACATAGACGCCCGACTGTGGCATGCTTGTTATTTCTTTTATATTATAAGCCCTTTAGGTGGTGTCGCTCAGACGCCCGACTGTGGCATGCTTGTTATTTCTATTTTTTTAAGCCCTTTATGTGGTGTCGCATAGACGCCCGACTGTGGCATGCTTATTATTTCTTTTAGCTATAAGCCCTTTATGTGGTGTCGCTCAGACGCCCGACTGAGGCATGATTTATCTTTTTATCCTTCTGAGGCGTCGCTTTAAACACTCGATCGGTGCATTCTCTTTCTGCTCCCGTCTTGCATATTCATATTTTACCTGCATGCGTGCATCATGGATTTCGTTTATTTCGTGACAGACGTTATGATCATAGAATATTTCGGAGCATGATTATCCCTTGTTATATTATACCCGTGTTCATAATTATTGCGAGTACATTCAAAAGTACTCACTGGCTTGTCCCTGGCTATTGTCTTGGCCAGATTTCTTGCATGGAGAGGAGCGTTGCGATGACAGCCCCAGAAACTAGGCAATGGAGATAGCAGCCGCGCGAAGATAGGAGTTATCCTGGTCAGCTGTTCCTGTGGGAAATGGAGTCCCATAGACGCAGATGTACCACAAACCGCTTCCGCCATCAACCACTAGAAACCGATTGTTGTACTCATAGGCCACAATGGTCTTGTACTACATATTTTGTACTTTGCTTGGAATTTCTGTATCAAGTTGGTGCCTCATCAGCTAATAGTAATCCTGGGGCTAGTGAGCACAAGGGCCATTTTCTGGGAAATTAATATCCCGAAAACCGGTCCTGACACGGATCTGGACAAGGAGGGGTTGTGGGCTGCCATCGCTGAGGGAGTCCTGGACTAAGGGGTCCTCGGGCGTCCAGCCTGTTATCCATGGGCCGGACTGATGGGCTGTGAAGACATGAAGGCCGAAGACTGTACCCGTGTCCGGATAGGACTCTTCTTGGCATGGAAGACAAGCTTGGTGATCAACTATGAAGATTCCTTCCTATGTAACCGATTCTATGTAACCCTAGATCCCTCCAAGACCCGCCAAGGCCATCCCTTCACCGTCTCCGCAAAGGAGCCTTCGTGCCAGGTGACATTGGGTATCTTGCCCACCATGGCGCCTCCGCACTCTGCTTGTTGACCGCTCACCACCTTTGGTTTCACATTGAAGGTCTTCAGCCATAGGCTGAAGTGAGGTGGGATGCGGAGAAAGGCCTCGCACACGACAATAAATGCCGAGATATTGAGGATAAAATTGGGGGCCAGATCGTGGAAGTCCAGCCCATAGTAAAACATCAATCCGCGGACAAACGGGTGGAGAGGGAATCCCAACCCGCGGACAAAGTGTGTGAGAAACACAACCCTCTCATGGGGTTCGGTAGTCGGGACGATTTGCCCTTTTGCCGGGAGTCGGTGAGGAATCTCCTTGACTAAATATCCAGCCTCCCGGAGCTCCTTGATGTCCTTCTTCTTGACAGAGGAGGCCATCCATTTACCTGCAGCTCCGGATCCGGACATGTTTGGAGTGCTCTCTCGAACGAGGAAAAGCTGCAGCTTGGGCGCTGGAGCTCAAGGACGGAAGGACTGAAGGAGAGAAAGGATGTGGGTGAAGGAAGTGAATCCTTATCCCCTTATAAAGGCCGCGAATATCAAGCGCCTCCCCACTCGTCCTAAAA
Organism: Triticum aestivum; assembly: GCF_018294505.1. Lineage (NCBI taxonomy): Eukaryota > Viridiplantae > Streptophyta > Magnoliopsida > Poales > Poaceae > Triticum > Triticum aestivum. The sequence goes on along the minus strand of NC_057796.1, from coordinate 256,646,811 downwards.
ACTCGCCTATTCCCAAGGGCTGTATAAACGGCACGGTTGGGTTACCCATGCCCGCATTGATGAGAATCCCGCAATAAAGGGACATGATCTCTGCTTTGACAAGACGTGCCAATGGCAACCACATCTCGAAACATGGAACGGTGGACACAAAACGGTCCGAAATTATGACTGGGCTGACGTAATGTCATGTTGTAAAAAGCTGTCAGCGGATTGGAATTGTGCAAGGATTATGTTCTCTCTGCGGTTGTGTGTGGTACGTGTTACATTTCCGGATACTATCATCGCGTCCGAAGACTATCTCGGAGTTCGGAAAGGGGAACCCGCCTTGCAATGCCGAAGACAACCTGCGCGCCGGACTCCTCGTCACTGAAGCCAGGTTCAGGGGCTACTGAGGGAGTCCTGGACTAAGGGGTCCTCGAGCGTCCGGCCTGTTATCCATGGGACGGACTGATGGGTTGTGAAGACATGAAGGCCGAAGACTGTACCCGTGTCCAGATAGGACTCTTCTTGGCGTGGAAGGCAAGCTTGGTGATCAACTATGAAGATTCCTTCCTATGTAACCGACTCTATGTAACCCTAGATCCCTCTGGTGTCTATATAAACCGGAGGGCGTAGTCCGGATGGGATATACTCATTACCATAGTCATACATTCTAGGCCTTTAGGGTTTTGCCATTACGATCTCGTGGTAGATCAACTCTTGTAACACTCATATTCATTAAGATCAATCAAGCAGGAAGTAGGGTATTACCTCCATAGAGAGGGCCCGAACCTGGGTAAACATCGTGTCCCCCGTCTCCTGCAACCATCGACCTTAGACGCACAGTTCGGGACCCCCTACTTGAGATCCGCCGGTTTTGACACCGACAATTGCCATTGCCGAGCGAATCCTCTCAGGGCTCCGTCACCAGAATCCATTCGTGCCATTGGACATCGTCTTTGACGAGATGGCTCCCGTCGACCGGGAGTGGGCTCTGCGGGCGGTGGCACCCTGCATCACCAACATCGTGTGCCTCGAGAAGCAGAGGGACTTTGGTGGTGTTTAGGCGTCCTCTGCATGGGCAAGTCCATGTCTCGGCGCAATATGACGATTGGATCAAACTCAGACGGTGCCGGTCAGTCACTGTAGCACAAATCTTGTGGGTGTGTTTGGTTGCATTCTCATCTCAATATAGTTGTTCCCTCTTCATGCATGCTCATCTCAGCACCCCTCTTCATGCATGCTCCTAGTGTATTTGTGTTAACCTACTAGTGTGGACTCATGCACCCCTTCATGCACTCTGCCAAACACCCAAAAGTGGGTCGAGAAGGGAACTTTCGCTCCCATCCCGTGCACCCCTTCATACACCACTACAAAAAAAAGACACTTCCGTGATGATACGTGTTTGTCGCAGTAGGTCACGTTTTCTGTCATGCATGTACATCCATGACGATTTTATGACAGAATCAAGATAGTCATACCTGTGTTGTCGTAGAAGTGTTCCATGACATTACCAAAATTATCATCACGGAAGTGTCCAATTCCATGACGATAAATGGCGCGTCATGAAAGGGCTTTCGTCAAGGGTGACCGACACGTGGCATCCACCGTAATGGGTCACCGTTAAGCTATCGGGTCCGGTTTTGGATCCGATAACCCGTTAATAGCCCGGACCAATGAGGATTTTCCACGTGTAAAATTCTCATTGGCCGGAGGAAACACGTGTTGGCTCACCGTTGGGACAGATGTCATCCACTCGTTGGACAGGAGGCGCCTGTGATAGGTCGACACGTGGCACGGCCCAACAGTGGCCCATTTCGGTGAAAAAGGCCGGCCCAGTAAAAAATAGCAGGCCGGCCCATATAAGGCCTACTTGTGTCAGGTCCATTTAAGCCCACGGCCCATACGAGATGTGCCAATTCGGCCCATTAAAGATTTGACACCATTGCAGCCCATCGTCAGTTCGAGCCCGTTAACAGCCCGCTATATATTTGGGCTCAATATCGGCCCGATGTGATTTCGGCCTATTAACGGTCCATTGAAGGGATGGGCCAATTTTCAAGATGTACATCTTTCGGCCTTTTAGCGACCCATTTAAGTGTTGGGCCAATTTCCGGCCCGGTGTGTCTTTCAGCCTGTTGACGACCCATAAATGAGTTGGGCCATTTGTAGTCGGACGTTAGTTTTGGCATTTTAGCGACCCATTTAAGTGTTGGGCCAAATCCCGACCCGGTGTGTCTTTCAGCCTATTGACGGCCCATAAATGAGTTGGGCCATTTGTAGTCGGACCTGAGTTTTGTCCTTTTAACGGCCCATGCTCTTCATGGTCCAATACTAGCCCGGTTTCTCTTTCGGCCTGCTAAAGGCCCACAACATAGTTGGGCCATTTATAGTACGACCTGACTTTCTGCCTCTTAGCGGCCCATGCTCTTCATGGTCCAGTACGAGCCTGCTGTCTCTTTCGGCCTGCTAAAGGCCCACAGTATAGCTGGGCCATATGTAGCCCGACCTTAGTAATAGCCTGTTAACGGCCCGCTTCGATGTCGGCCTGTTAACGACCCGGGAGGTAAGAGGGCCGACCATTAACTTTCGGCCTGGTAACGGCCCATTAACTTAATGGGCCCACTAAAGTTCGTACATGTCTTTAGGCCCAATTAGATAATTTGAGCCCATTACGACGAGCAATTATGCACAGGACCAAAACCGATCAAGCAAAGGTACGACATACAGGGAAAAACGTTGCACATCCAGCATATATTACAGGAAATTACATCCCCTGGGCAATCAAAGATTGATGCCAGTGCAAATAAATGAACAGAACTTAACGATCTACAACGTCACAATCTGCAACCTTAGCGCGGATGACGCCCATAAGCATGTGGGCAAGTTCTTGCTGCTTTGCTACACTGTCTCTAGAAACATTGATTAGTTGTTGTTGCACACGAATGTGCAGCTCTGATTCCTCCACCATTTCCATCATTGCTTCAGTCATTATTGGTTCACAAACATACATTTTTCCATTGCATTCGAGAGAGAGGAAACTGAACAGATTCAGATGGCAATTTTGGCAGGCTTGTATTATTGATAGTGGAGAGTGTCTCGACCACTGCATCATAACATAAATTAGGAGGGGAACTGAACAGATTAATCATGAGTTATTGCCATATTACCTGGCCTAGATTTATTGGAAAGAAACAATGGGGTTGCCTTGCTGTTTTCAGAGTTTGTCTTCTTATGTTCAGCAGCCTGCGCCAAATTAACACACTAGAATTGCTATCATTGGCCAGGTCAGATAATAGGAAAGCAACATTGACACAACGAACGTTTGGGCAACAAGACCACACCAGCCTACACCAAATTAACAAAATATGGCACATCTATCATCAGCTAGGTAAGGTAATACGAAAGCAACATTGACACAATGAATGAATGGGCATCCAGAGCAGCACTACAATTCAGTAATGTGCATAATATGAGATAGTACACTCATGCAGCTCAGTATGCAAAACTACCAGGCAGTTTTCCTTACAAAAATCAACATCGTCGCATTTAACATTTTGCTACAACTGAATTTAGATCAGATAAAGGTACAGAGAGAATTAACAAAATACATGCTGATGTAAAAATATAGTGATATACAGCAGGTACTTACATCAGCATTGGAGCAGAGAGAATTCCCGCAAGATACTTTCCTCGAATACAATCCAAGTACAGAAAGCTTTCTATCCTTTAAGCTTATTGTCTGAAAGAGAGATGGGTAAGAAACATGGAGAAAATATGATCAGAATGCTATAAAATTTCATGATGCGAGGATACGCACACACTTCTTAGAATGGAGTTGACATGTTTTTGCTGGACTGGAGTGGACTAGTTCTTTGCCCACTGGAATCCGCTTATTATCACTGGGAGTTGGGTTTCTCTGTGCTAGAGCAGTATTTATGAAAACTGGAGTTGGTTTATTATCTCCTGGCGTTTGGATCGTTTGCAAAGACCTGGTTTGTAACCCTCCAGATTCTAACATAGTAGTCTTCCCCTTGCATGCCTTATATAGAAGAATGGTGCTTCAATTATAAAACATGCTACAGCAAAGATGGAATAGGTACTGAAGAATAGAAAGGCCTGACATATTGACATGTATTCCCTCCATCCAGAAATAAATGGATGGGTCTAGGCGTATTTCAGTTCTAGATACATCCAGTTTTATCCATTTCGGCGACATGTAATCCAGACGGAGGGAGTATGATGTAAGAGCTAGGGATACGACAGGACAACAATGTAAAAAAATAGTACTTGAATGTAAAACTGTATGCTAGCGGAATACATTGCAGAAAAACACTAAGGCAACATATGCGTGTATGATTGGTAAACTAACATGGCATTGCAAGAGACCACTAGAATAGCACTTCAATGTAAAAAAAATAACATGGTATGGTAGACAGATGAAGTACATACTGATGAATAACAATGCATAAGATATTGAGAAGCATGATGTTCAAACTAAGCAGATGGCATTGCGATAGAGTAGAATGATAGTACTTGAATTTGAGAACATGTTATCATTAATGGAATAGGTACAGAAAAACAGGAAAGCATGCCATATTTACATGCATGATCAGCAGGCGAAGCACAAGGCATTGCAACAGAGTAGATGCACTCCAGGACATTATATGCATGTTGTAGCCATATTGTCGGTGTCAGAACCGGCGGATCTCGGGTAGGGGGTCCCGAACTGTGCGTCTAAGGTTGATGGTTGCAGGAGACGGGGGACACGATGTTTACCCAGGTTCGGGCCCTCTCTATGGAGGTAATACCCTACTTCCTGCTTGATTGATCTTGATGAATATGAGTGTTACAAGAGTTGATCTTCCACGAGATCGTAATGGCTAAACACTAGAGGCCTAGCCTGTATGACTATGGTATTGAGTGTATCCTATCCGGACTACGCCCTCCGGTTTATATAGACACCGGAGGGATCTAGGGTTACATAGAGTCGGTTACATAAGAAGGAATCTTCATAGTCGGTCGCCAAGCTTGCCTTCCACGCCAAGGAGAGTCCAATCCGGACACGGGTAGAGTCTTCGGCCTTCATGTCTTCGAAGCCCATCAGTCCGGCCCACGGATAATAGGCCGGACGCCCGAGGACCCCTTAGTCCAGGACTCCCTCAGTAGCCCCTGAAGCTGGCTTCAATGACAAGGAGTCCGTCGCGCACATTGTCTTCGGCATTGCAAGGCGGGTTCCCTTCTATCCGAACTCCAAGATAGCCTTCAAATGTCATAATTGTACCCGGACCTGTATACATAACTGCAGAGGATATATAATATTTCACGAGTCCAATCTGCTGACAACTAGTTGGTAACATGACATCATGCCTGCTCGGCCATTATTTTCAACCGTTAGCTAGCCCATCGTCCCACGTCTCGAGACATGGTTTTTATTGGCATGTCTTATCCCAGCGGAGATCGTGTCTCTCCCTCTTTTAAGGGATTCTTATCAACCCAGACGTGGGTAACCCAACCGTCACTCGGGTACAACTCCTAGGGAATAGGCAAGTTTTGAGGCCTAGGAGGAGACGTTCGATATTCGCGGCCTTTATATAGGGGTAGAGACCCGTCTTTTTCTTTTACGCTTGCTTCTTCCTCAACCCCTGCTACCCCGAGTTCCAACACCCGGGTTCCAATCGCCACAAGCTCCAATCATTTCCAGATCCAGCCGTCAAGGCCGGTGGATGGCTTCTTCTGTCACGGAGGGAGATATTGCAAAGCTTCGGGTGGCAAGGTATCTGACCGCGGAAATCCTTCATCGGCTTCCTGCCGAGGGGCAGGTTGTTCCCACCCCCGGATCTGGCGAGAGGGTTGTGTTCGTGTTCCACTTCCTCCGCGGGTTAGGGTTTGCACTTAACCCGTTCGTCCGAGGGCTCATGTTCTATTATGGGCTAGATTTTCACGATCTGGCCCCGGACTCTATTCTTATTATCTCGGCGTTTATCGTCACGTGCGAAGCCTTCCTCCGTACTCCTCCGCACTTCGGCTTACGGCTGCAGACCTTCAATGTGAAGCCGCAAGTGATAGAGGGGAAGCAGGCAGACTGCAGTGGCGCCATAGTGAGCAAGCTTGCTAGTGCTGTTTGGTTGAAAGGATCTTTTGCCAAATCTTCCGACGTATGGCAGCAGGGGTGGTTCTATATCACCGAGCCCCGTGGCTCCAAGTGGGCAGCTGCGCCCAAATTTCGATCCAGCCCCCCAATGCAGCTGGCATCATGGATTAATAAGGGGCTGGACTGGGGAGCAATGGACGAGGTGCGAACTTTGCAAAGCTGCATCCGAAGCCTTATTGAGAGGGACATCAATGTTGTCAACGTCGTTCAAGTGATGCTGGTCTGCCGGACCCTGTCGTGCCAGCGACGGCCTCTCCGCATGTGGGAGTTCAATCCAGAAGGGCCACAGACTCTTCATCACTTCTTCGGCACTACACATGAAGGAATGTGGAAATTATTTTTCGGGAAACGAAAGCAATGGCCGTACATCACCGAAGATATCGACCTTGACTGCAACCATCCAGACACCCCGGTAAATACCCGTTCGTCGAACACCTTATACTCGAATACACAGTGACAAGACACTGACCGAATCATGCTTTTTCAGGGATGGATAAAGAAAGTGGAATGGATTAGGTGTCCGGCTCCCCTTCCCGAAGACTCAGCTAGTCCTATGCTGACAAGGATGCTGGCCTCGGCACCATACCAGGCGCCGGTGAGGGAGGGTAAAGAGGAGAGTGAGAAGACCCAAGATGACCTCAGTTCTGGAGGTAAGTTGGACACTGAGTCTGGAGAAATCGACCTTTCCTCGCCTGAAGACAGAGGCGGAAGACGACCCAGTATCCCTTCTCCAAGCAAGAGGAAAAGGGCCACCTCCGAAGATTGGGAGGGGCGGTCCTCCAAGAAGGGAAAGATGCCACCATCAAGCGGCTTGGGTTTGGAAAGCGACGCCGTTGAACGGCTCCAACAAGGGGACAAGCCCTTGGCCAAACCGTAAGTGAATCCGGAGTACTTTGATAGTGTCTCGCACCGTCGTTGTTACCGAAGATATACGTAATGCATTCATGCATTTTTGCAGGTCGACACAGAGTTTTTCTGAGCAATCCTCTTCTTCGGGAAGTCTCCTCCCAGAGATTATGGAGAGCGAGACGCCTCCTCTAACCTCCTGGCCTAATAAGGCGGATGACTCTGAATCTCATCGCGGAGGGCCCCGGTTAGTCAACAAGTTACGCCGGGGAAAAAAGAGGTAGTACCCGAAGGTGGATTTCCAACCATCTAGGATTCTGGGGCTGATGATAACAAAGGCCCCGGACTGTCTGGCTTGCAGCCGACAGTGATTCTGGAGATGGGTGAACAGATTCCTTCAAAGGATGGTCGTGCTCCTAGAGCGGCTTTCGAAGACCCGGAGACTCAGGATATATTGTGGGATATGTTACGAAAAGCATCTATCTCGGGAGAGCAGCGTACCTTGATGGGTATGGTGGTTGAGAAGATTTTGTCCGCGAAGAGCGGTTTGAATGAAGCCTTCTAAAAGGCTTCAAGGTTTGTGATGAAATATGTTTTATTTGCAAAGATATGCGTGTGTATAGGTAGTAGCCCCTGAGACTCGGGTTGGCTTCCACTGGGAAGCAACCGGAGGATCGAAAAAGGATCGTTTGAGGACTAACCTGATTAACTTGAACACAGGCTGCTTCCCCCTTGGCCACTTCCCGGACTATGGAGATTGCCGAGCTGCAGCGGAAGCTTGATGTGGCAGGGGATGATCTTGCATTAATCAATATGCATCTTGACGAGTCGCAAGGTATGTATTCGGGGTAATCCCCATACATTTTATGTGCTATAAGCATGATGCTAAAATCTGTATGCTGGAATATGTGTGGCTGCAGATGGTGCTGCCGCCATTGAAGTTCTTCGAGCAGAGCTGGCTCGGGCCAAGGAGCAGGCCCAGCGTAGCAATGCTGCTACCGAAAAGGCATCGGCTGAGCTAAAAGCCCAACAAGCTGCACGGCGCCAAGATGAGGAGAAGATATGCACGATGGCGCTCGAATTGGAAAATGCCACTGGCCGCTACGAATTTCTGGAGAAGGAGAATAAAGCCTTGATGGCTGAACTGGACAGGGCCTTACAAGAGGCGAGGGAAGCGCGATCAGAATCCAAAGCAACCCGTGAGGAGGTTCGGCAGGCTAGGGAGATTGCGGCTGGAAAGCCCTTTCTGCTGCAAACTAAGTTCGGAGACCCAAACTATGCTCAGCTTAACCAAGTGTGGAGTTCTCCGGATGAGTTCTTGAACTTGCCGAAGAGTTCTTCCGATGCGGCCCAATATTACCAAGCGTGAGATGGGTAGGCAACAGAGAAGCTTTTTTGGTCGCAGTTTGGCGCATCAAAGCGCCCTCTATTGCTCAATGAACAGATGTCCCAATGGGCCGAACTTCATAGGATATCCGGCGCTGCCATGAAGGATGTCATAATCCGGTTGTGGCCAACTGAGCCTATTCCGGATAGCTACTTCGGTTTGGTACAAAGACTTGTTGACGCGGTGCCATGAATCGATGCTGTGAAGCGGTCATCGTGCATTGAAGGTGCACGGATGGCCTTTGCCCGAGTCAAGACATTCTGGGGAAAGATGAAGGCCATCAACGTTGTGGCGAAGAGTCCACCCAAGGGCAAGGACCGTCCTGAACCGCAGGATTATTTTGAAGACGTCCTAGAGGTCGCCCGCTTGATAGAGGGTCAGTGGTCGAAAGACATAATTCTCGAGTGAGGTGTATGAGAATTGTAAAAGACAACTTTATAGTTAATCTATTTAATGTTTTGCTCTAAAGCTTGAATTCCTCCTGTGCGGCCGTTTTAATATAATCTGAAAGTTTTCTTGTCATCGGCTTCAGCCCCCTTGTAGGAAGTACGGGGGTGTTCGGAAAAGCATTTAATCACTCTTTGTCCAACGTCTTGGTCCATAAAGGAGGTGATAGTGCGGCGAACCAGGAAATCGGACTATAAGGCGTTAACACTTTCACTTAGCCTTAGGAGTTTTATGGTGGGACTACGACATAGCCCCTGGTATGTATGCGGCGCATGGTACCTTACATATTTGATCTGAAAAAGACCCTTTGTGTGACACGGAGAATCACTAAAGATTCCAATAAGTCGTCAAGTGGCTGACCAGCTCTCACCGCATCATGACAGTCAGTTTTCGACTTTCTCTACTGAGGTACTTGACCAGATGAACCGGAAGCACAATCGCAGTAGTTCTCCCTTTACTACCCTGGCCGATAGAGCGGAACATAGGGTAGCAAGCACAGGAGCCGGGCAACCCAACTATTGACCCAAGACAATGATTCGGAGCTGATGCATATAAGACCAAACTTGCGATGCCGAAGTATGCTGTAGAGCTGTTCGGGCTTTTGCTGGCAACTCATTTATTCCCATACCGAGCCCCTGGTAGGTTATGCCAAGGTATGTCTGTGAAACAACCATGGAAGCCGTATTTAGTGGTGAAACAACATGGATGATTAATTCGGATACTGGGAGCTGAGTGATATGCCAATGATTATTTATTATATATATATATATATATATATAAGCCATCCTCCCGGCTATTTGACATGCTCGGGGTCGGAGGCGGAGGAACATGCATAGTACAGGCTCGAAATAGAGAGTGCGGTCTACAAAAAGTTATTTTGGACCTCCTGTCGCACATCTGCGCCGCTAGTCCTTGGTGGGGGGAATCCTTGACGGAGAGAGCCCCTTAGGTGAGTGTACGGATCCGAACTCCGATAAAGCCTGTTTTCAGATGTTTGTCCTGTTCGTCACCTGTTTCTGAGAGATAGTGAAGGAAGAAATAAAAATAAAAATGGATAAAAAATGTTACGGGGATGCTTGCAGGCTTGTCCGTAGTGTGCCTCCGCCAATGCCCATGGTATCTTGAGTGCGTAGTGATGTATGCGCGACACTAATTTTGTAGGTGTGCGAGGTGGGCGGCGGAAGCCGGACTGCTATTTTTGCTCCGGGAGTAGTTGATCCCCGGGTTGAAATTGCTTCAGGCCCCCGGTATTTCGTTGATGAACCTCTCCGTCGTCCCTGTTGCCTGGCGGCCTCTTCCCCTTGTGTTCGGCGTTGATCTTGCCGGCCTGTCTAAAGACCCAGGGTGGCCATGAATCTGGCAGGGTCGGTCCAATATCCTGTCTATGGTGGATGGTTCGTCTCAGTTTGCCTTGAATGGCTTCTTCCGTTGACCGGGCTTGAGGTTGTTAAATCCGGCGTTGACCGTTGTGTCGCGTGATCTTTCATTATCATTGTGACTATTGTATTTGCTTCGTCGTGGCTTGCCGTTGCCGTCTTGGATTTCGGATGTGCCCGGGTCGCTGGCGTTGTTGCTTCTATGAGCGAGCCAGTTGTCTTCTCCCGACTAAAAGCGGGTCATCAGAGCAGTGAGGGCTGTCATTGATTTAGGTCCTTCTTGACCGAGGTGGCGAGCAAGCCATTCATCCCGGACACTGTGTCTGAAAGCCGCAAGGGCTTCCGCGTGTGTACAGTCGATGATTTGGTTCTTTTTGACTAAGAACCGGGTCCAGAGCTTCCTGGCTGACTCTCCGGGCTGCTGGACAATGTGACTTAGGTCATCGGCATCCGGTGGCCGGACATATGTTCCTCGAAAGTTATCGAGGAAGGCCTCTTCCAAGTCCTCCCAGTTGCCTATGAAATTTTTAGGCAGGTTGTTTAACCAGTGCCAAGCTGGTCCTTTTAGCTTTAGTGGGAGGTATTTAATGGCGTGGAGGTCATCCTGTAACACCCCGCATGTAACTTGCCATATTTGTAACTCCAACTCTTGCCATTTCCGGCTATGTGATATGTTTTTCCCTCCGTGTCGGGTTTTGCCTTTCGTTTTGTATTTTGTCATGTCATGCTTTTTCATATCATGTCATCATGTGCATTGCATTCGCATATGTGTTCGTCTCATGCATCCGAGCATTTTCCCCGTTGTCCGTTTTCCAATCCGGCGCTCCTATCTCCTCCGGTGCACCCCTCTAGTTTTCTTTCGTGTGCGTGTGTCAAACTTTCTCGGAATGGACCGAGGCTTGTCAAGTGGTCTTAATATACCACCCGGAGACTACCGGTCAAGTTTCCTTCCACTCGGAGGTCGTTTGGTACTCCAACGGTTAACCGGGCATCCGCAAAGTCCATTTGAGTATCCAGCAAAAACACCCTCCAAAACCAGCCCAAAACCCACCAAACTCTCTTCCATGCTCTAGGTCGTTCGATCACGATCGTGTGGGCGAAAGCCGCACCTCATTTGGAGTCTCCTCGCTCCCTCTACCTATTTATAAGTGGTCATCCCGAAAACGAAATCGCAGTCTCCCGTAACCCTAATTTTCCCTCTCCGCGGGCGGACGCGTCCAGCGCCCGCCGGACAAACGCGCCGCCGCGCCCGGCGAACCAGCCCCCGCCACCTGTCACCGCCGCCCCCGCCGCCGTGCCGGCCCGCGACGCCCGCCGCGGGCCCGCCGGCCCGTTCGCCGCCGCCCGCGCCTGCCCGAGCGCCTCCCCGCCGGTCCGCACCTCCGCGCCGCCCCGCCGACCTGCCGGCGCATCCCCGCCGCCGCCGCACCGGCCGGCCGCCGCCGCCACCGCGCGCTCCCTCCGGCGCCGCCGCGCCCACCGGCGACCGCCGCCTCCGGCCGGTGCCCTCCTCCGGCCTCCGGTCCCCCTCGCCGCGGTCGGCCCCGCCGGCCCCTGTCCCGCCGTCGACCCGCCATCGACCGAGCACGAGCTCCGGCCAGATCCTTTTGGTAGCCCCCCCCCCCCCCCGCGTTGACTTTCTCTCGAACCCCCTCAATATTTTCCAAGTCCTGTTAATTCATCAGCATATGCACTTGTTCCCGATGCGATAACTCTGTGCATGTAGTTCCGATTCGCGCGTGTAATATGTCAAATTGTTCGTCTCATGATGCTCTTCATTTTGTTAAATTCCACCATGTTCATTAGAGGTCATCTTGATGCCCAAATCTTCGTTGGAAGAGGGCTAGTTGCTGTTATTCTCTGGTTCTTGACAGAACTTGGAGATTTTTCATTTTTGTATCATTTATTCTGTGCATCTTTTGAGCATGAGCTCTACATGTGTTTTGAAGTATGCCATGCCATCTTTCCAGTGGTGTAGTCCATGTATTTTTTTGATCTCTTTGGTGACTAGCACAAGCATGCAAAGTAGGCCCCGTAATATTTCTGATTTCAGGGACTTTGTGATTTCTCTAAGTCCTTGTCTGCTGTAATTTTGTTGCCATGTAAACATGATGCTACAGAGAGATCCATGCATATTTTGGAGATGTTCAGTAAGGATGTTCTGTAGATATAGTTGTAATTGATCCATTACAGCAATGTTTTGCAATTATGGAGTTCCATAGCATGACTCAATCTTGCTCTACTTTTGCTATACAATATTTCTGGCAGATTCTTAACATGACATGCATTTTCACCAAGCTTATTGTAGTTGATCCATACATGCTATGCAATTGTTCTTGCCATGGTTAGCTTCCTAAACATGCCATCTTGCTGTAGGTATGCTTGGTTTGTCATGCATTGCTCTGTAGTGAGTACATCAAGCTTACAAAGAGGCCTACATATTAATATTTCTGCCATGCTCTGATTTCTGCTAAGTCTGGAACCTGATAACGAAACTTGCTATGTTTACCTACTTGCCATCATATCTTCTGGTCCTTTTTGGCTTATGGTCAGTAAGGGACTTTTGTGATGTGCATTTAGTAGAACACTACCATGCCTTGTTTTGCTATGTTAAGGTCTTGTAGCATGTTGATTTCGTGCTCTGAACATTGCTACCTGATGCTGTTTTCTGCCATGTCCAGTTTTTCACCGAGTCTGTGGACCTGTAATCTTTTGCACTTTTTCCATGCTTGTTTGAGCTTGATATGTTGTGAACTAGCCGTAGCTCAGTGTTCATCTTTTGTCAAGCATCTCCTGTAGATTACTGCCATGTGCTTTGTTGCTATGTTGGGGTGCTGTAGCATTGTTGCTTGTTGCATTTCAAGTGCTATCTTGCTGTTTACCGCAGATTAGTGTCATCCTTGTTTTGCTTGCCATTTGCAAACCGTGCATCCGATTCCGGTGATCTTTATATCGATTTCGACCGAAATCATCTCATCTTTCCAGCGGCATGCTTGGTTTTCCAAGTTACTGCCATGTTCATCATTTTCCTTCCGGAGCACGCATATGCATCGCATATCATATCTTGCATATCATACATGTTTTTGCATCATGTTGTTTGCGCATTTATCGTTGTTGATTGTGGTTCCGTTTGTTTGTGCTCTTGTCTTGGGTAGAGCCGGGAGACGAGTTCGTGAACGAGGAACCTGTCGAGTACGCTTACGAGGATCAAGCTTTCGACAACTCTGAGAATCTTGCAGGCAAGATGACCACCCCTCGAAATCACTTCTATCTTTGGTATGTTAGTTGTTCGCTCTATTGCCATGCTCGCTACCTATCACTTGCTATATCATGTCTCCTATTTCAGCCATGTCAGCCCCTAACCATCCTTTCCTAGCAAACCGTTGTTTGGCTATGTTACCGCTTTTGCTCAGCCCCTCTTATAGCGTTGCTAGTTGCAGGTGAAGTTGAAGTTTGTTCCATGTCGGAACATGGATATGTTGGGATATCACAATATCTCTTATTTAATTAATGCATCTATATATTTTGGTAAAGGGTGGAAGGCTCGGCCTTATGCCTGGTGTTTTGTTCCACTCTTCCCGCCCTAGTTACTGTTATACCGGGATTATGTTCCTTGAGTTTGCGTTCCTTACGCGGTCGGGTGATTTATGGGACCCCCTTGACAGTTCGCCTTGAATAAAACTCCTCCAGCAAGGCCCAACCTTGGTTTTACCATTTGCGACCTATACCTTTTTTCCCCCGGGTTTTCTAGAGCCCGAGGGTCATCTTTATTTTAAACCCCCGGGCCAGTGCTCCTCTGAGTATTGGTCCAAACTGTCAGTCGCCGGTGGCCACCAGGGGCAACTCTGGTCTGGCCTATCGGAAGCTTGGACAATCCGGTGTGCCCTGAGAACGAGATATGTGCAGCTCCTATCGGGATTTGTCGGCACATTCGGGCGGCTTTGCTGGTCTTGTTTTACCATTGTCGAGATGTCTTGTAAACCGGGATTCCGAGACTGATCGGGTCTTTCCGGGAGAAGGTTTATCCTTCGTTGACCGTGAGAGCTTATGATGGGCTAAGTTGGGACACCCCTGCAGGGTATTATCTTTCGAAAGCCGTGCCCGCGGTTATGAGGCAGATGGGAATTTGTTAATGTCCGGTTGTAGATAACTTGTCACTTGACCCAGTTAAAATACACCAAGTGCGTGTGTAACCGTGATGGTCTCTTCTCGGCGGAGTCCGGGAAGTGAACACGGTCTGAGTTATGTATGACGTAAGTAGGTGTTCAGGACCTCTTCTTGGTCATTGCTAGATGACGACCGCTCCATTGCTTCTCTTCTCGCTCTCATTTGCGCAGTTAGCCACCATATATGCTTTTGCCGCTGCAGCTCCACCTCTTTGCACCATCCTTTCCTACAAGCTTAAATAGTCTTGATCTCGCGGGTGTGAGATTGCTGAGTCCCCGTGACTCACAGATTCTACCAAAACAGTTGCAGGTGCCGACGCTGCCAGTGCAGACGATGGCGTCGATCTCAAGTGGGAGTTCGACGAGGAACGTGGTCGTTACTATGTGTCTTTTCCTGATGATCAGTAGTGGAGCCCAGTTGGGACGATCGGGGATCTAGCATTTGGGGTTGTCTTATTTTCATCTGGATTTTGACCGTAGTCGGTCTATATGATTGTATTTTGGATGATGTATGAATGATATTTATGTATTGCGTGAAGTGGCGATTGTAAGCCAACTCTTTATCCCATTCTTGTTCATTACATGGGATTGTGTGAAGATGACCCTTCTTGCGACAAAACCACTATGCGGTTATGCCTCTAAGTCGTGCCTCGACACGTGGGAGATATAGCCGCATCGTGGGCGTTACACGTCCCCACGGGCCATATGGATGTGGAGGATAAAATCTTCTATCCATACCGTGGGGTCGGTTGTTCCGTCGTATGATTCAATATTGATGGGTTTGAATCCTTCGGGGAATTCATGATCCATTACTTCATCGGTGAAGCAAAGCGGGTGTGCGGCGCCTTTATGTTGGGCCACACTGCGACGTAACTCCGAAGGAGTCCCTTTGCGGTTTTCGGCTCGGGCGTGGCTAGGTTTGTCACGTCCGAATAGGTAGCTGTTGTCGCGTGTCGAGGCATGCCTTCATGATCCGTAGATCGGTCTTGCATGTCCTGCTCTACTGTCCAAGTCCCGCTGCAGGTCGTCTGGACAATCGTGAGCTGCGTTATTGTTGCCTTTACGGCGAGGTGGGGCGGTCTGGTGTTCGGCTTGAGTTGCCACTTTATCCGGACGGAGTTGTCGGCGACCAGCCGCATTGCGTGATGATGGTACAGGCTCCAACGTCTCGTCATCGAACTGATGTAGCAATCTATGCTTCGGGTAGCTTTTGGCTAGGCCACTAAGGCCGTATTCTTCGGCGACCAGGACTTGGGTCCATCTATCGTTGAGTAGGTCTTGGTCAGCTTCAAGATGCTGTTGCTTCTTTTTCAGGCTCCTTGCGGTAGCTATAAGCCTGCGCTTGAAGCGCTCCTGCTCGAGGGGCTCTTCGGGTACGATGAAGTCTTCGTCGCCGAGGCTTACCTCATCTTCGGAGAGCGGAAGGTAGTTGTCATCCTCCGAATTGTCGCTGGGCGGGGCCTGTTCAACGGGGCTGGCTTGCCCGTTTTCCTGTTCCTCCTGTTCGGATCTTGCTCCAGCAGGGTCTTCATTGTTTTTGGCGTTGTCTGGAGTACTATTTTCTCCGGTGTCGTCGTTGCTGCGATGTGACTTGGAGCGGCACTTAGGGCGCCGGTATTTAGACTGTGTCTCAGGAGGTTTATTCTCAACTGGATTTCCTTTGTCATCGTCCGCGCTTTTTTAGGTGTGTCAACTATGTACACGTCGTACGAAGGGGTGGCCGTCCCACGTCTGGTGACTGGTGGGTCTTGGCCTTGCTTCTTGTCGACATCATTGTCTATATCGTCAATGTCTTCGGAGCCATAATCAAGCACGTTGGTTAAGTCATCGACAGTGGCTATGAAGTGGGTGGTGGGTGGGAAGCAAAATTCCCCATCATCAGCTTCTAGCTCGAACCGAACATAGTTCGGTTGTGAGTCCTTCTCCAAGGACAGATTCTTTAAAGAGCACATCACCCAAAGGTGAGTGCTGGAAGATGTCTGCGACGCTGAATTCGAAAATCGATAACCGATCCAGCTCGGTGTCCGCAGGCGTACATGGTCCGAAACTTATAGCCGGAGACGAGTCCGGAGTTCCGTTGACGCAGATATTGCAAGGTGTCAAGTCTATGTGCGGCTCCAACGCTGCGGACTCTGTGGCCTCGGATGGCATGATCCACTCTGGCTCTATGGCCATTGCAGCAATAGGAACCATCTCCTGGATGTGACCTGATGACAGATTTAAGTCATGTTCATCGAGCGAGGGGGAGCGATCGTCGCGGTCTTGAATCCGTCGAAGATCAAGTCTCCATGGATGTCCGCGGCGTAGTTCAAGCTTCCGAATCTGACCTGATGGCCAGGGGCGTAACTATCGATTTGCTCTAGATGGCCAAGCGAGTTGGCCCGCAGTACGAAGCCGCCGAACACGAAGATCTGTCTGGGGAGGAAGGTTTCTCCCTGGACAGCGTCACTATGGACGATCGAAGGGGCCATCGAACCTTTCGTCGACGGCACAGTGGAACTCTCAATGAAAGCACCAATGTCGGTGTCAAAACCGGCGGATCTCGGGTAGGGGGTCCCGAACTGTGCGTCTAAGGTCGATGGTTGCAGGAGACGGGGGACACGATGTTTACCCAGGTTCGGGCCCTCTCTATGGAGGTAATACCCTACTTCCTGCTTGATTGATCTTGATGAATATGAGTGTTACAAAAGTTGATCTACCACGAGATCGTAATGGCTAAACCCTAGAGGCCTAGCCTGTATGACTATGGTAATGAGTGTATCCTATCTGGACTACGCCCTCCTGTTTATATGGACACCGGAGGGATCTAGGGTTACATAGAGTCAGTTACATAAGAAGGAATCTTCATATTCAGTCACCAAGCTTGCCTTCCACGCCAATGAGAGTCCAATCTGGACACGGGTAGAGTCTTCAGCCTTCATGTCTTCGCAGCCCATCAGTCCGGCCCACGGATAACAGGCCGGACGCCCGAGGACCCCTTACTCCAGGACTTCCTCACATATCAAGGGCCAAGTTAGAGCAAGGACCTTATGGGGTGAATAGGATTCATCATCTTTCTACAAGTCTTGTGAAGAACAGCCTTTACATGTTCCATCATATTGGGTATCATTGACGTCAAGTTTGTTCGCCGTTACATTTCTTCGTGAGGTTCTTGTGGATAAATCAGTGTGTGCAATTATATCTGACATGCATGGAAGACAACTAGTAGTTAGATTTATGTAATGAGTGCCTATAGGAGACGACATAAATAGTAGGACTGGGGTTAACTAGCAGCAACAGGTCTAAAAAACTAAAGGGAGAACACAGATGAAAGCTACAGAATATGTATCGTTTGTACTCGAGATTAACTAGATGGCACACAAAAGTATTAAGGAACAACATAGGTTATACTAGAAGTGGTATAATACTATAATCACCAGCATGTGGGATAGCATTGGCTGATGGATAATAACTATGGAACATCGTTACCTAAAGAACAAGTCTCTTAGCTGAACTATGGAACAACGTTAACTCCTGAACAAGACCCGTAAGAGATCAGCATGAATATACAGTGAAATGTGATAATCCATTTTCAATGCTTAGATGAATAACAAAGCCATAAATGTTGCACACAAGTAAGATGAGGGTACAAGGAGTGAGCATCATGTGCTGACTTGTTGATGGCCCTGCAGTTGTTGTGGCTGTCCATGTCGGGTACGCGCATTCGATGCAGGGAACTGTTGAGTGGGGACTATAGCTCCCTTCTGGTGCATGCTTCCCTTGTTGGAGCAGCTGCGGTGAGTCGGAAGACGGTGTGGCTGAAGATGTAGAAAACGCATAATGTTAATAAAGACACATCTCTCTGATCTGAAGAAATACCCTAACAGATCAACAACAAGGTACGAGAGTGGTCACATGTCTGTTGACTGAAGATTAAATTGGGGTCACATGATTTTATTTTATTTTGGTACTGTCCGATCTACGCTGGATGGCTTGATGGCCGTCTTGTGCCTCCCGGCTGACACTGTTCAGAATCTTCCCCGAAGAGCCAGCGACCACCGGGAGAGCAGCTTGCCTCCGCCGTCCGTGGCCCCGACCAAAACCCCACTCCCCGCCCCACCGCACTGCCGTGGTTGCGCTGCCCCCGGGCCAATCAACAAAGAGTCGCCGTCATCCAGATCCGACGACGGCAGTACCTTCAACCCACGCAACTCTAAGATAGCCATCTAAGCGCTGCTTCCGCGGCGAACTTGCGCCCCTGCACCCTTACGTTGGACACCAGCCAACCGGCAACCTAGGAGCTCCACCGGCTCGAGGGGTGCTGCTTCCCATTGGGAATCAATTGGCCCAGAATAAAAATTCAGACAACTGACGCCTAAATAAAGTGATTTGAGATGAGGGTGCGACCTATCTTGCGGCACGGTGAAGTAGGCAGCTCCAGCTACCTAGTGGGTGAGGCCGGCGCGGTTGCGGTGGCTACCGGCGGTAGGGAAGTAGAGATGTCGCGATGGTCCACGGCTACGGGGAAGTAGCGCCGGGGCTCTAGACGGGTCCAAAGTTGGAGCCGCTCCGGTGCCGTGAACAACGGCGGGGGTGAATCGGCTCCTGTACGGTTCACGTGGCCGTCGTCGAGGCAGCTCCGGCAGCACGGAGTAAGAGGCACATGGCCCAGTGCACGACGTCAAATGGACAGCATCTCTAGGATTAGAGAGGAGGGCGGCTGTGAATTTTGTGCGGTGGGGGGCGCCATGGAGGAGGGGCTGAGGTTTCGCGGCTCGGGAGAAGGGAGCTTTCGGGGAGATGGTGATTTGGCGCCCACGAGGTATGAATGGGGAATTGGGAGGGGGAACCATGTCTTACGGACGCATTTGTCTGAAATGCGGGGGGGAGTTACAGTTCTACCCCTGCCTTTAGGCTTCTCAGCTTGGGTCTGTGTACTGATGGTCAGGGATAGTAGAGTAACTTTGCTTCTCCCAAATAGTGGGCGCGAGCGATTTCAGGCGAGGAGGGTGTGTTTTGAAATGTACTGGGCGCGAGCGACTTCGGGCGAGGAGGGCGTGTTTTGAAATATAGTGGGCGCGAGTGATTTCGGGGGAGGAGGGCGTGTTTTGAAATATAGTGGGCGCGAGCGATTTCGGGTGAGAGCGTGTTTTGAAATAGTGGGCGCGAGCTATTTCGGGCGAGGAGAGGGTGTTTTGCCGACCATGGTTTATTAATTATTCGGCACATGTCATTTCGGCTGAGGAGAAGGCGTGCTTGGATGAAGTTACGGACCTACCCTCGATGTACAACGGGCCAATTGATGTGTGTCCCAAATAGGCCGGTAATTTAGCGTCTCCCATTTATTTGCTCGGGCGAATTCCATCGAGCAGAGGGTGTTTAATGGTTCGTTCAAATTTTGGTAGAATGAGCATCCACGTCTACCTTACCAAGTCGATTCGAATCAAATTTTGAAATATTAGCTTGCCACTTCTTTTTTAGATGCAGAGATACTGCTCGGGAGTAATGTGTTTTTACATGCTCATTGCTAGCGATTTACTATATGAAAAATAGTTGACCCACTCAAAAACGGGAATCAAACCCGAAATGAAATATCTCGATTCAATTAAATAGCTGGTTCACCAGGTCAAAATAGTGAACTAAATCCAAAATTTAACACCTCAATCGAGTAGCATGTTGTACAATATTATAGTACTCCATGAACATGTTGAAAGTCAAATTAATGAACTTGTTTGATATACGCATATCTCCGTTCTTGTGTGGATTGCAGACAACATTTTCTCCAATTTAAATATTTGAATGCAAGTTTATATCGACACATGGTTTATATCAGTCTTTGATGTATAAAACGCGACCTCCCCCTCTCCCGGACTCCTGCTCTCTCTCTCTCTCTCTCTCTCTCTCTCTCTCTCTCTCTCTCTCTCTCTCTCTCTCTCTCTCTCCGACAATCTTCAATTCTATCGCACGCATCCAACACACAAACCTTGTTGGTCCCTCTCCCTCTCTCTCCGTCTCTCTCTCTCTCTCTTTGTGTGTGTGTGGGGTCTTTCTAGTTCGCAAGCATATATACTCCATCTATAGGTCTCTCTCGCACACTATGTATGATTCTCTAGTCCAATTTAAATATCTTGGGTGCACTCATCGTACGCACACAAATTCCTTGGCTCGTTGCCCGTAACTCTCTCACGCACCACTCTGTCATCTCGGAGCTCTTCCCTCTCTCTCTGAAACTCTCCATCTACCTGGGTCACACATACACATGCATATCTCACTCGCACTCGATAGACCCATCTAAAACTCTATCTCTCTCCCTCGTTCTCTCTCCATCTCACACGCACACACACACAATCTCATGCCTAGCCAAGTATGATGGTCTCTCACTCAAATGTAGGCACACGCAGTCCCCCCTATATGTATATGACTAGCTAATCTTAGTCTCCATCACAAACATGTGCATGGTCTATCTCGATTTCTCTTGGGGCATCTTTCTATCGTGCATGCACCTCCCTTGATCTCCCACCCATAGAGTCCCCTCACGATCTCGAGGGCATCTCTCTATCACAAACACACCCTCTCTCCGTCCCCATGCGTCCATGTTCTCCATGTGTCCTTCTCGACCTTTGTTCCTTGTTGGCCAGACCTCTATTGGACATGTGCTATAGGGGTGTCTCTCTCCGTTGCAAACAATCACACACTAGCTATGTTCGTGTATCTCCTCACCTCGCTTTTCTATCTGGGAGATGCATGCGTGATATGTTTGCATAAGAAATGAAAAAACACACACTCTCTCTAATTTATCGTTTGTTGTCCCTTTCTCTTTCACACACATACTCTTTTTGCACACTCACTCATTCTCCTTCACACACACTTGATCTCTCTCGACTTAGGCACTCTCTTCGGTCCATAGCATATAGATTTATTGAAAAGTCAAACGTCACGAAGTTTGACCATGTATGTGGAGAAAAACATTTACATCTAGAACGGCAAACATATACCATTAGATTCATCATGAGATGTAGTTTCGTATGATGTATCTTTGGTATTGTAGATATAAATAACATTTGCGTAAACCTGATCAAAGTTTCCAATGTTCGACTTCTAAAAGATTTGCATGCACTGCATTATCGAGCGGATGGAATATCTCTTTCCCCCTCTCAGCTATCTGACGCACCACTCAGCCTTATCTGGGCTCCTCTATCTCTCTCAAACTTTATATCTCCCTGGTTCACGCATAAACATGTCTCGCTCGCGCTACATATAGACCCATCCAACACTCTCCACCCTTGTTCTCTCTCTGTGTGACACGCACCCCCCCTAAGTACCATAATCCCTCACTCCATCATAGGCGCACGCACTCCCCCCTAAGTATGATTATCTCTCACTAGCCATCAGGAATACACGTATTGTCTCCTTCCATCCATACGTCTATCTCGATATCTCTTGGGGTATCTTCTATCGCGCACACACCTTGTCACTCGATCTCCCACCCATGTAGTCCCATCACGATCTCCAGGGGATCTCTCTATGACAAACATACACTCTCTCCTCCCCATGTCTGCATTTTCTCCATACGTCTCTCTCGACCTCTCTCCCTTGTTTGTCAGACCCCTCTTGGCCACGTGCTAGGGGTCTTTCTCTATCGGTTGCAAACAACCACAAACTATCTCCTCACCTTGCTTCCGTTGTCGAAGATGCATGTGTGATATGTTTGCATAAGACACACATGCCTTTTCTCTACTTTTATCGTGTGTTGTCCATGTCTCTTTCACACATGCACACACACTTTTGTCACTCACTCTTTCTATTTCACACACACACACTCTCTCTCTAGTTAGGGACTCTCTCACGTCCATAAGCGTATGGATGTTTTGAAAAGTCAAACCTCAGAAAAGTTTCACCAGGTATATGTGGAGAAAAACATTTACATCTGGAATGATCATTACATTCATCACAACACGTACTTACTTCATACTATCATTTATCTTTGGTATTGTAGATATAAGTAATTTCTTTATAAACTTGGTCAAAGTTTCAAAAGTTTGACTTTAAAAAAAGATGGCACTACATTATCGAACGGAGGGAGTAGCTCTTTCTCTCTCTCTACTATCTCTCATGGGCCTCCCCTCTCACTCAAACTCTCTATACCAACGGATTATACGCTCACTGTGTTAGTGTATAGCTTCGTATATTGTTTAGTTGACCAGTCAACCAGTCCACATGCTGCCTTGTCAGCTCGTGTTCTCTATCTTCGTGTGCTGGCCCATGTGGCAGTGGGTGAAAATAAGTAAACTAGAGGCCCATCTGACACGCGGTGAAGTAAACAAAGTTGAAACCACTCGGGGTAGCACCCCGCACACTAGTAAATTGAGGGCGCATTGAGGACACAGTTCTTCCGTGTGAAGGATGCACTCGCGCACAATTCACCACTGCGCGGCGACATGCACAAAAGGACGCACTCGTGCACACCCAGCAGGCCAGCACACAACACACACCAGCACACGTGTACACCAGCGTCGCCGCCGGTTGAGATGGACGGCGAGGCAGCCAACAAGTGGAGGCGGCTCGAGCCAAAACTGCATCCGGCGAGCCTGGACTTCATCAGCAGCCTCCCCGACGACATGCTGCTCCTCATCATCAGCCTCCTCCTCACCAAATCTGCCGTGCGGACCTCCCTGCACTCCCGGTGGTGGCGCCTCCTCTGGCGTCGCGTCCCCCTCAACCTCACCGTCGACAGCTGCCTCTGCACGGGGATTGCAAACGCATGGCCGTAGTGTCCAAGATCCTTTCATCGCACCCTGGGCCAGCCAGACGCCTTGACATCCACATGTTTAGTACCAACTGCAAGGTCCAAGCCTAGTTCAATGAGTGGTTCTTATCCCCCGCCCTAGATCAGCTCGAGGAGCTCAGCTTTGAAGCTGGACGATGTCGCTCTCTACCGCCGTTCGCGCTCCGCCTCACGCCAACGCTGCACCGCGCCAGCTTCAGCTCCTGCTATCTTCCCCAGATTAATGCCGCGCCCGCCCCTCTTCTCCCTCAACTCAAGCAGCTCGACCTCTTCGACGTTGGCATCTCGAAGTAGGCTATGGAGCACCTACTCCACAGCTGTACTGCACTCGAGTACCTTCATCTTGAGCAGATCCACGGGTTCATTAGCCTCCACATCGCCTCGACGAATCTCCGATGGATTTTTGTGTCTTGCTGGCCCCGCAACAAGACATCAATTGGGAAGAGATCACTCCAGCTGTTCCACGTTATGGTCATTGAGAATGCGCCTTTCCTTGAGAGATTGCTTGTATCTGATCTAGAAGAT
Organism: Triticum aestivum; assembly: GCF_018294505.1. Classification (NCBI taxonomy): domain Eukaryota; kingdom Viridiplantae; phylum Streptophyta; class Magnoliopsida; order Poales; family Poaceae; genus Triticum; species Triticum aestivum. The sequence continues at coordinate 256,623,167 of NC_057796.1, read as the reverse complement.
CCAACAAAAATCAGGGTCATTGACGCGCCGAAATTGACAGCGTTGGTGTACTCATCTGCCAAATTCTCTAAACTCTTTATTGGATCCATAATCGTTCAGGTACATCACTCATCTTCTTATCCGTCTTCTTGAAATTCACATTTTTAAATTTCTTCTTGATGTATTTACGACCGTCTTCCAGAAAATGATTCCCACAAGCTTGACCCAGTCTATGCGCACAGTGAAGATGTTGGCAATAAAATCTATCGGCCCCAATCTGGATCAAGTTGTTGGATTCCTTACATGCTTTCCGTGCACGGAGAATCCACTCATCGAGGTGAAACTTCTTTCCTATTAGTAAATGGTAATCACAACGTAGCTCAATTTTTTCGTAATTTTCCCAAATTACGATGACAAGTGTAGTGTTCAAAACTGCATCTACGCACGACACCGAAAGAAATGTTTTTAGTATTTTTTTTCTCACGTGATCACCTGCATCATTTTTTGTTGTACTACTATGGTAGCCTAGGCTAGTCATAGTGGAAAGTAACTTAGACTAGTAACTCTATGGTTACCCTAAGAGCAAGTACTACCTCCGTCTTGGTTTACTCTTCCTATTTTGTAGTATCAAAATTTGACCATAGATTTAACTGACAAAATGTTAATGCATGTCACTAAAAATTATATCGTTGGATTCGTATTTGAACATAATTTCAAATGGTACAATTTTTTGTGACATACATTGGCATTTTCTTAGGTAAATCTATGGACAAAATTTTACACTAAATACGAGGTAGTACAAAACAGGGCTATAACTGCCCTCCACTATGTAGGCCAAAACACGTGCCAAATTCACTTGTGATGCATTTGGCATTGATGCCCCTCCATTGCTCACCTGGTGCCCCAATCTGGATCACCTACTTTGCTCCGGTGCCAAATTAACTCACGCAATGAAAAAACACTTGCGTGGGAGAGAGAGAGGACTGAGGCAATAAAAAACACTTGTTTGGGAGAGTGAGAGGCTGGTGTAGTTGGTTTGATTGACTTGTTTATACATGTGGGTCTGTGTGCACAGCGGTGCCAACTGTCTCACATCACGGGAGCGGTACCAAAATCTTTTGATTTGACATCGATGCGTATTATGTCGCATACTTTTGAGAAATATGGCATCGGCCACATAGTGGAAGGCAACAAATGCCCAAGCTCTTCACGTGCTCCTAGGTAAATGAGAGGAAAGAGAGAGAGAGAGAGTGAAAAAATATCACTAGCCAGCCAACCCTATCGTATGAGCGAATGATATTGGTACCTCTTGATGACACGGCAATCTTATGCAGCTAGCTGCTCTAATATGTTCTCTTCTTTTGCAGCTAAAAAAAGACCCAAAAGTGAAAAATGTGCTGCACTATAACAATCTCATCGAATGCCTTGATCTCCATCTTACAGAAATTGATTTGATCGACTGTCGAGGCAGCACATCTGAGATTAAATTGGCCAGGTTCTTTGTTCTGGAGGCAAGTGTGCTCAAGGTAATGAGGTTTGGCGTTCTCTGGCGCAACAATGAATGGCATGCTGATCACCGCAAGCGTCTAAGCCTAAATGACAAAGTCTCCGCAGAAGCTGAATTTGTTTTTGAAACATAAAGTGGCCAGAGACTCGAAAATTTATTTGCCCATTATTGACTTGTTAGGGCGGTGGATTTTAGTTTGTTCGATAATGCTGCATCCACCTAAAGTAAAGAAAATTCTTACGTAAACTTCCTAGATTCCCTCTTCGTAGGTGCAGCATTACTCCTAACATTTGTAATATTAGTTTGAAACTTGTAATATTGCCGTGTCCTATTCCTGCATTTTCAAAATCCTACGAATCAAAGAGGTCCTGGGTTGGTGATGATGTTGTGCCTGCCATCTTTCACCAATAGCCGTCGGATCTAGATCTGACGCATACAAACCAAACTTCTCTAGTTTTGCAAAAAGATGCCCGCACTTGTTCCCTATTTACAAACAACTCCTTGTCTCTCACAATCAGCCTTATCTCCTCGCCACCACATCTCGAAGGCCATGGAAAAATCTGGCACGATGGCCGCTGCCGGCGCCGTCCACCCCCAATCTTGGTGTTCCGTGCAATGCACGGGCATCTATGCACGGGAAATTATGTTGAACACGGCTAGTTGTAAGCAGGCTAGCTCTACATCCATGATGATAGTAACTGCAGAAGATGACGCTGACTATGTTATGCTGAACACGTCGCCTATACTCAGGTGTCATCTCCGGCGCAGAGTCTTGTCACTTCACTGCGATGAACAACACGTAATAATTTGACAAACGGGTAGTACGGTGCTACTACATTGGTTGTACTACTACTAGTACTAGCACCACCATCTGGATTTAGTAGTACTACCACGTCCATCTAGATTTAGTATTTGACTAGCAATATCTAGTAATGCATGTCACAAAAAGGGTCTGTCTAGGACACATCTAGATGTGACATAGTTATGTCACATCTAACCTAATGTCCACTATGTTTGTGGCCTGTTTTTTTCTTGTCTCAGTTTTTTTGTTCCTTGTTGCTATGTTATTTTTGGGAGATTAGATGTGACATCCTTGGAAAATATCTAGATGTTAATTAGACAAACTGCACAAAAAATGTACTACTCCCTCTGTAAATAAATACATGGTGTATTGTTTTATTCCTTCCGGTAGATGGCTCAAATCTGAAGTCTCATCAATCAGACTACTGTTGTACTCACCGAGCGCTCAGCTTTGTAAGCTACCAACAAAAAATTGCAATCAAATACTACTATTGTACTCCCTCCGTACTAGTGCATTAGTCACGTTACGAAAACCAAATAGTAATCCCAAAACTTTTAGGCGCAGTGCATTAACTACCCACCTCATTCCCTGTTTTTTGCCACGAAAAACGAAATCACCCAATAGGAGACATGGGGTGCGTATGCGTCCAATGACTTGAGACTACTCCCTCCGTCTAGGTGTATGACTAGCCACAATGAAGAGTAACATACACAAGTAACATACACATATCCCTAAACTATGTTACTACCTTTCATAGTTGGTAGTAACATAAGTATGGTAATATGCAAAGCCTCATTTATTAGGTTATAGACTCATATTGCATTGGGACATGTGATGTTACAGTAACTAGATAAGTTACTCAAACTACCTCTCTCCTCATTAACTCATTGCCACATAAGCAAATTTGTTTAGTTGGACTCGATATTACTGCTGAAGTTAATCCCACTTTGGCTAGTCTTAGAGCAAGTGAAAAAGAGGAGTGGGCTCTCATGCAAGAGCCGCTATATGCGGATTCCTAGGCCGATATACAATAAATATGAAGAAAGAGAGACAGAAGATGAGAAAAAGTAGTACTCTTATAGCCAGCCTTATAGCTAACCTTATTGTATGAGTGGCTACAAGTGATGGCTCTATATGACATGGCAACATCATATACTCCAGCAGCTGGCTATACTATTAACCATGCTCTTTTTGCTAATTAATAGGATTACATGCAATGAACTAACCACTGCATGTCATGTTTGGTAGTCTCAAGTCATGGAAAGCATGCACGGCCCACATCTCTCATTGGTTGATATGTCACGAAATAAGAAACGAGGAGGGAGTTAATGTACCGTGCCTAAGTGTTTTGGGACGGAGGGGGACGCAGCTTCATTGACTTACTGCACCTGCATTTGGGTGAATGACACGTGGGCCCAACAGGTGGCTGGCCCACCTGTCATTCAGCCAATGGCAGGTGCAGTAGAGGGCCGAGGAGTAGATGGCCAACACACACGTGAATGCAACGCAATCTTCCCTTCTCATATAAAGGCTCCCCGCCAGTCCAATCTACGAAATCCTATGCACCTACGCACCCTAACCAAGGGCAAGAGTGATCACTCCAATCGCAAGATCAGGTTACTAGAAGCTAGACCCATGGAGGCGATGAGTGCGTGCACCAGCCGGCTGTGCCAGATGGTCCACGATGCCGGCCTGCGGCCCAGGACCGAGGAACGTCTCCAGGTCGTGCTTGAGGCCGCCAGGGCGAGAGGCCGCTTGGACGACAGCTTCGTCTCCTTGTTTGACCAGGTCCTCGTCAGCTTCCTCGACAAGTTCACCGTCGTCAAGAAAATCACGGACGACCTTGTTGTACGCCTCCAGCCCACGTGCCCAGGCTCTGCGATGCCCACTACCCTCAACGGCCTCTATGGTGACAACCTCTTCGACGCACTGGTGGCCCTATGACTGCCCACCGTCGCGCCGGAGAATGTCCACATCGAGGTCGCGCTCGCCACGCAGCACCTGGTGCAGCAAGACACCATCTACATAATCACCCACGTCTACGTGCAAATCATCCACATGGACTACTGCGTGCCAGAGGAGGAGGATAGGTCGCTGGTACGGGCAACCTTGAACGGCATTTTTCAGAAGCACGTTGAGCTCGCCGCCAACACCGCTGCTCCTCACACGTCGGTTGGTGACCCGGCGCACTAGGGCGTGAGGATGTCGTTAATGGATCTGTATGTATCTTTATCTTTCCGTCAAATCCATGTAGTAGTATATGGTACTACTAGTAATTATTTTACCTTTCGCATCAACTTCATAATTTTCGTACGTACTCCATGCATGAACCGTGCCAGAACCAAACTTCTCATTACTCTAGGGAAAATCGTTATTTCTATCTATCGGTCGCGCCATGGAGCAGAACCAAATTTTACAAGTTACAAGTTTAAAAGGAGAAGCCTGTCGTGTTCGCGTCGCACCCCCACACGGTTGCTCCGGCACGCCGCTCAAGGGGAATGCGTGCTGTGTTGCATTTTCACTTACAAGTGGGGCCGCAGTTGAGCAAACCGACTATCGGCAAACCCCCACCCCTCCCACTGTGCGATGGCTGAGAAGACAGGAGGGAGAAGAGATGGTTGTAGCACGGACTCCTAGAAAATTGGTGTCGGATGGGACTCGTGTGGGTGGCATGTGCCGTACTGCTAGACGTGAATGCTAGTTATGGCCCAAGCCACCCACTATATCGAGCCTATATCGAGGTGCTGGTTACGTAGAACAAATTTCCTAGAGTCCATGCTCAGCCCTCCTCTATCTCTCTTCTCAGCCAGCCAACAGACACACTGTCGGATCATGGGTTCCGGCAAAACCCTCAAGGTTCGAACACTGGGGTGCGCACGGAGATTTCCCCCCTATTGATCCACGTCCTAGTTTTGCTAAGATCTCACGGACGAACTCGATGAACTCACAACACAAGTGACACAAGATTTATACTTGCTCGGGCCACCGTTGTGGTGTAATACCCTACTCCAGTGTGGTGGTGGTGGATTGCCTCTTGGGCTGAGGATGAATAGTACAAGGGGGAAGAACAGCCTCCTGAGATTGAGGTGTTCTTGTGCTTGGCGAACTTGTGTGGGTGAGGATTCCATCAGCTCAGGCTCAGTTTAGATGAGTTGCCTCCTACTATGGTGGCTAGTCCTATTTATAGAGGCCCTGGTCCTCTCCCCAAATATTGAGCGGGAAGGGAGCCAACAACGGCCAATTTGAAAGGGGACAACTAGTACAGCTTATCGTGACAAAAGTAGTCTTTGCCTGCAAAAGGCTCTAGTGGTGACGCCGCCTTGGGCTCCATGGTGACCTCCATCTTGCCATCCTACTGGTCTTGGTCTCGTTGCACTGATATGGAAAACTTTGCTTGATGCCTCGATACTCCGCGCCTGCGCTTGCCCCCTTTGCACCAAAGAGGAAACAAGGACGCTGCGCGCGCTGGCGCCCGCCTGGACTCGATCGTCATGGCTCACGTCACGAGAACCTCGCGAGGTTTGCCTTGCCTTGATCTCTCCGCCCCTCGCGAGCCTGCCTGGCGAGGCTGCTCCTAAGGAGGTCTTGCATCATCTGCCTCGCGAGGCTTGGCCCCTCGCGACGGTCTTGGATGCCTTGTTGATGAAGATGGGCCGTACGGGCCTGCTAGCAAAGCCACGCCGTGGGCCGCAGGCAGGCAAGTCTGGGGACCCCTGTTCCCAGAACGCCGACAGTAGCCCCCGGCCCTAAGGCACGCCCGGGCTTGGCTTCGAGGCGAGGCCAAAGGTCAAGTACGGAGCACCGCGGGCCCCAATAGCCTGCGGCCTTGGTCGACGCGTGGCGGTTGATGGAACGTGGGCGTCTCCGCTTCCCCACGCTGCCTCGGCAACTACCTGACTTGACAAAAAGGCTGGCGTGGGCAGCGCTTGTCTTCACTGCTTCCCTTCGCCTTGCTCAGATCCCCTTTCTCGCGCCCTGCCTCCGAAATCCTCAGATCTGCTTCCATCTTCTCCCGCATCAGCGACTAATGGCGCCGCGCAAGGTCAAGCCCTCCGCGTCGCCGGCTTGGTACGAACCTGCTCTCGAGGCGCCCCACATCTCGGAGAAGAGTCTCGCCGCCACGCGCTTGCTGACGGCGGGGGAGAGCAACGAGAGGGGGAAGACGGAGCTCCGGGTTGCCTCCGACATGCCGGAGCCCGAGGGAAACACGTTCTTCCCCTTATTCACGAGCAGTATTGCCGCTGGGTTGGTTCCTCCCTTCTCTAAGTTCTTCTATGAGGTCCTCGGCCACTACGGGCTGTAGGCGCTGCATCTCCATCCCAACTCCATCCTTCTCTTGTCCATATTTGCCTACTATTGTGAGGCGTATCTGGGCGTGATGCCGTCCGTGGCTGTTCTGCGCCACTTCTTCTTTCTCCATGTCAGCGAGGGTCACATCTCCGGGTGCGCCAATTTCATCTTGGCCGGCAAGGCCAACTCGATCTCGAATACCGGGAAGAACGCCGACAACCTCAGGGCCAAATGGTTATGATGGGCGCCAAGTGCGTCCATCCGCGCTTGGCACTACCGACGGAGATGCCCCAGTCTGACAAGGGGTGGTGTTGTGCGAAGCTTACTGATGAGCGGGCGTCGTCGGTGTTGGAGCAGATGAAGGCCGACTTGAAGCCGGGCAATGCGAGGGCGGCCAAGGTGACAGGGGCCATGCTCTTGAGGGAATTCTTGACGCTGCGTGTTGCTCCTCTTCAGGCGCGTGTGCGCCCCTTGTGGAGGCTTGGAGATGACAAGGACAAGGTTCGCCTGAGCCCAGAGGCCTTGCCCGACGACGAGTTGTCCGCAGTTTTGCGCCTCTTGGTCGGGGACAGCCAAGAGTACCCACCGAGCGCCTTCGTTCCTCTGTTCCGCCGCAAGGACTGGGAGCAGATCGTGGTTTCCCGGCCAACTTTTGACAGTCGCGGGCTGGTGCCGCTGGCGCCTACTGGGGTCCTTGCGGCGCCGAAGCCGGTGGAGCTGTCTTCTGACGAGTCCCGCGGGGAGGAAGAGGGGGAGGAGGAAGACTCGGAGGTGACCCCCGAAGGGATGGGGAGACCTCCCCCTTGAGCAAAGCTGACATCCTGCGCGCCCTTCCTGATGACGCCGAGGCCGATGCCCGCCAGGAGAAGGGGGAGCTGCCCATCATCCAGACAAGGGGCAGATCATCGCTGGTCTCTCGAGATGTTACTCCTGCCGTGGCGCCGTCTAGAGCTGCTTCCATCCCCTCCGTTGCGCCAGGTTCTGCTCTCGGAGCCAGCGCGCCCGCACCTCAAGCCCCGAGGCTCTCAGGCTTCAAGCTCACCAAGCGGAGGGTGGACTACACCGCGGTGGACCAGTAAGTGCTCTAGCTCTGCCTTGTCCTTGCTTATGCTGCTGCTTCCTGACGTTCGTCCTTGGTTGTCCAGGCCGCTGCCTTCGGCGAAGAAGAGGAAGGGGGATGCTGCGGCCGCGCCCCCCTCCGCGGGGAAAGGAGGCGACAGCACTCGTACCTCCCCGGCCTGGTGGCCCTCGTGGGACCAGGAGGAGCGTCGTCACGAGGAGTCAGCCCTCGAGGTCCCGCTGGCTCCGGAAGTGCCGATGTCCGGCTTGGCTGCCGTGGTTCCAAAAGCTCACGAGCCCTTGGTCTCCCAGGCTCTGATGACGATGCCATCTCCTCCTCCCGCTGCGCCACTACTCCCAGGTTCTTCTGCCTCCTCCGCTGTCTTGGAGCGTGCCCTTTCGGAGATGACCCAGCTGCAGGAAGATCTCCTGGGCGCGGACCCGCGCCTAGTGGCCAGGCGCCTGGAGCTAGCCTCTGGCTGGCTTCATTCTGACTCGGCGGTTCGAGCGACACTGAGCCAGGCTGCGACGGCCTTCGAGGAGGAGAAGCAGGCTGCCGCCAAGGCTGCGGCTAATTGCAAGGCGGCGTGGAAGGACGCCGAGGCCGCCCACGACCGCTGCCGGGCACTGGAGGACGAGCTAAAGAGCCTGCGCGACCAGCTCGCGGAAGAAGCTCGTGGCCGCCAGGCGAAGGAGGAGGAGATGAGGGCTCGGGAGGACGCCATCAAGGACCGTGATACCGAGCTAGGGGAGTTGGCGAAGGCGCAGGCCGCGGAGCATGGCCGGCTGGAGGAGCTGGAGTGGGAGGTGAAGGCGAAGGAGGCCGAGCTTAACGCCAAGGCGAAGGTCCTGGCCGAAGACCGCGCGGCCTTCTCGCTCCTCGACAAGAGGTCCCGTGTGGCGCTGGAGGACTATAGAAGAAGGGCTTGGAGAGGCCACTGACCACCGACAAGGATGGCCCTGCTCAGCTGCTTCCCTTCTTGGTGAAGGCTCTCGAGGAAGTCGTGGAGGGCATCGGTCCCATGGCGGAGGCAGAGGCTCGCATCCTTTCTTCAGCCACGCTGACGCGGGTCTTCAGCCACCTGCACCTTCGTGACCCCAGCACTCGTCTTGATGAGCTGCTGGAGCCTGTAGCTGATGAACATTGTGTGGCTGCCGCCGTAGCCGTGAAAGGTCAGGTGGAGGCCCTACTGAAGAAGTTCCGCGGCTTCACTTCCACGCCTTCGACCGAAGGTGCCACCACTCCTGCAGCTCCGGCCGCTGGCCCAGACGAAGGTGACGCCATCAACGGAGGAGTGCCTCTTACGGGCATCAATGGTGTTCAAGGATGACCTGCGGCTCCTTTCCTGTTTTATTCCTGCGACATGCACCATGCCTCGTGGAGGCGTTAAACTTGCGTTTGATATTGTGAGAACAATATGTCTTGTAATATTTTCTTTGAGATTTTGCGGTTTTCTTCCTATTTGCTTTGTGTTCCGCGTCGGCAGAGCCCGGCCCCGCGCATACCTCAACCGCCATTGGGCCGACCGGAGACCAGGACGGACCAAGGAGTGAGGGGCTACATGACCAGTTAGGCTCCTGAGTCGCGATGCTCAGGAGTCCCCCTTGACGCGCAAACAGCTTATAGGAAGGAGACGCGAGGATAGGTTAGTGTTCTACGTCGGAAGAGCCCGGCCCCGCTCATACCTCAACCGCCATTAGGCCGACCGGAGACCAGGACGGACCAAGGAGTGAGGGGCTACGTGACCAGTTAGGCTCCTGAGTCGCGATGCTCAGGAGTCCCCCATGACGTGCAAACAACCTCCATACATTTGCCCTCGCCGAGGCTCAGCTCGGGAGGGGCGTGCGACGACCAGGTCCGAGGGACCTGGTTGGGTGGCATACGCTTGGGCATGACCCGAGCGCAGCCCCCGTGCCCAGCCCCCTCGCGCGACTCTCCCGAGGGGAGGCGTTGCGGTGAGGCGGGACAGTGAGCTCTGGGGCTCCCTAAGGTTGGTGCGGCTGTGAGGCCGCCCTCAGTTGTTTATCACCATCGCGGAGCGTAGTGCTTCCGCTTGTGCACGGGCATAGCCGCTCCTCGGCAGTGTCGACGGCCAGCGCGGAGCATGGTGCTTCCACTAGTGCGTGGGTGGGGGCTCCCTACTGCGGAGAGCCCCCGGGGCGTGTACAGCCCCGCCCTGACACTTGGCTTGCACGGCAGGGCTAGAGGAGGTGTATCTGGGCACTCGTGAGTCAGCGCGGGACTCACGAGGCCCTACCTCAAGGCAGGTTGTGCCTGGTCTTGGTTTTTGTTCGCTGCGCTGGTCCTATGAGGTGGTCAGACAACCTGCACCGAACGAATGTCCTGAGGTTATCGCGTGAGGAGGCCAGGCACCAATGGCCCCAGGAGGTGACATGAACGGGGCCGGCCCACCAGACAGAGCTCAGCCGTTGGAATTATCGACGCTGCAGGGACGAGCCCGAGCACAGACGCCGTGCTTAATCTACTCACGCGAAGGATCCCGAAGAAAGACGGCCGGCGCGCGGCCCCCATGGTGGGTGACGATCGAACAAGTAGTAGTCATAAGTAGGTTAAGCATGGAAAGAAAACTAGTTCAAGTAAATGTAGGGAGGATACATGCCACTGGGTCAGGCCCGAGCGGCTTGGGGATGATGCAGTCCGAGGGGCGCTCCCAGCGAGGTAAGCTAAAGACATAAAAGGGATACATGCCACAGGGATGGACCCACGCGGCCTCGGAATGATGCAGCCCTGGGGGCGCTCCCAGCTAAATAAACTTTGAAAATTTCACCTGGTTCTGTTGATGAAGGAGTGCTGGGGCAGCTGAAGGTATGCGGTGAAGGGGTTGCTCCTCATGAGCCATCGGGGCCCTGAGCCTCGGGAGGCTCTGGGGGTCCTAGTGGTTCCTTGAGGACCGTCTCCATCTCCGTCAGGACGGCGTCATGCCTAGCCTCCTAAGCCACCAGGATGCTCTGCAGGTTGTGCTGATAGGCGGACGCCACGCTCGGCAGGCCAAAAGGCATGCGAATGTAGCTGTGAGGTGGGCCCTCGCAGCGTCCCACGCTCGAAGGCCAGGAAAGCTCCTGAGATGCGGCCCTGTTGAGCCCTAGGACGTCGATGCAGATGCGCAGCCCGGCATCCTCGCCTGGATGGGGAGCTGCGCCTGGTGAATGGCGGCCGCCGCGCATGGCCCTTGCGTCTTGCAGTTCCTGAGTAGTCTTGGTGATAAACTCCTGAGCGGTGGGTGCTCCTCGCCCTGTGTCCTCCTGAGGGAAACGTGCCGTGAAGCACGCCTCCAAGTGGTGCCCAAGCGCCTCCCTCATGATGTTGGCAAAGTCTGAGGCCCTCCAGAAGAGAGCCCCTGAGCCCTGTCCGAGAGGGGCGTCGGGCGCGGTTTCCTATGCGATGGAGGGAGGCGCCCCAGGTGCGGGCGCTGATCCTGACGAGGCGCCGCTTGCCTGAGGTCCTGCGCGGTGCAGCTGCTTCTTCTTCTTGGTGGTGGCCTCAGGAGGGCGCTCGCCCTTGCTGTCGGGGTCGTCGATTGCTGCAGCTTCGAAGGCACGCTTGAGGGAGCACACCACATCTCTTTCTTCGCACGGGACTGTGATGATTCCGCCGCTTCCCAGGATCTTGAGGACATTGTAGCCGTGGTGGTCACCACCATGAACTTGGCCAGGCCTGGGTACCCGAGGATCGCATCATATGGCAGGCGGATGTAGGCGACGTCGAAGTCGATGAGCTCGGTGCGGTAGTTGTTGCATTCTCCGAAGGTGATAGGGAGGCGGACCTGCCCTATCGGTTTGGTGGAACCGTCGGTCACTCCTGAGAAAGGCTTGGTAGGCTGAAGCTGGTAATACGGCACTTGGAGGTTGTCGAACGTGTCGAGGGACAGGACGTTGAGCCCTACGTCACTGTCGATGAGGGTCTTGGCGACTTGCATGTTGCTGATGACTGGTGGACAGAGCATTGCGAGGACGCCTGTAGTAGCTGTGCACTTGAGTTGATCTGCCGAACTAAACATGATGGGGCACTTGGACCATCTGAGTGGGCACGTGGCCTCGAGCTTGGGGAGGACTGCATTCACTTCACGAGCAAACTGCTTGAAGATACGCTGCGAGGCTGGGGCTTGAGCTCCACCCAAGATGCAGGCGATAGCACGCGGCTCCTGAAAGCCCCCAGACCCCTCGTCTTGATGGTGGTCGTTGTTCCTTCTTGGTAGTGGCGGTAGCGGAGGAAGACCGGCGTTGCCCTGGGGACGATCCTCACGTGGCTGATCCCTCCAGGCGCCCTCGCGAGGCTGATCCTGCCAGCGGTCCTCACGAGGCCGGTCGCGCCACTCCTGGCGCGGGCCGCGGTCATCCCAGCGTCCGCCTGCACGTCCTCCTCCTCGGCCGTAGACCCGGTCGTTGCGCTCGGGGCGTCGACCGAAGTGTCCTTCTCGAATGGTTCTGAGCTCCTGGCAGTCGCTGGTGTTGTGGCTATGCAGGTTATAGAAGGCGCAGAACGGTCGGCTGCTCTTGGATGACTTGGGCTGGTCCCTGCCGCGCTTCGTGTCCGGCTCCGCCGCGAGCACGGCTGCTCCCTTACGCTTCACGTCCTTGGCCTTGGCTTTCTTCTCCTCCGGGTCCGCAGCCGGGAGCTCGAGGAGGGAGAGGCGCCCCTCCTCAGCTCTTGCGCACTTGGTCGCCAGGTTGAACAGCTCCAGAGACGTGCACAGCTCCTCGTGGATGGCGAGCTCCTCTTTCATCTTGACATCATGGACGCCATCGGAGAACGCGGAGATGATCGTCACCTTGGGAATCTTTAGGCGAACATTGTTGAAGCGCTGGATGTATTTCTGGAGGGTCTCTCCTGGTTGTTGCTTGACGCAGCGCAGGTCACCCGCGCCCGGCGGGCGGTCGCGAGTGCCCTGGAAATTGGCAACGAGATGGTTGCGCGTCTCGTCCCAGGAGGAGATCGAGCCTGGAGGCAGGTTCAGGAGCAAGGAGCGGGCGCCATCCTTGAGAGCCATGGGGAACCAGTTCGCCATGACTTTCTCGTCGCCGTTGGCCGCCTCGATGCTCAACTCGTAGAGCTGGAGGAACTCTGCGGGGTCGGGGGTGCTGTCGTAGCGAGGAGGCAGGTCCGGCTTGAACTTGCCAGGCCAGGCGACGCTACGCAACTCAGGGGTGAAGGCGTGGCAGCCCACCGTGGTCACAGGGACTCGACACTGGTGGAGAACTTGTTCTTCATGGGGTCCGCGCCGCCACCGCAGGCGGCGCCCTGTCTTGCCGTCGTTGTGCAGGGAGCGCGGGGGCGTTTTCTCGTGGCCGTGGGACCTCTTGGCAGCTTCTTTCTTCTTGCACGGGTGCCGGACGCGGCAGGTCGCGTCGTGGGGCCGCTCGCCTTGGCGCCAAGACTCCGTCTTGGGGCAGAGGTGGCGGAGGCGCTCCATGGGCCACGCTGCCCATGGCTGACAGAGGACGAGGCAACGAGAGGGATGGCGTAGGGGAGCCCCCTGCGGTGCTGACAAGCTCGGCGATGCGGTCGAGCCAGTCCTCGAGAGGTCGTCGACAGGGCGGTAGCGTAGGAGCTCGCGCGCCATGCACAGAGCAGCCTGCGCATCCATGGGAGCGCGACGAGCATGGGATGATGAACCGGCCGGGGTCAGCGATGGAGTGGCGGTGCGGCCGTCCCGCCGCACCGACGGGTGCAGCGAGGATGCTTGCTGCTCGTTCCCCGCCGGGCCGGTGGCGGCAGGTGAAAAAGAACGACGGGGTGGCCCGCCGACGGGAGCCGTATGATCAACGCGGGCGGCAAGGGCAGCCCGGCGCTCAGCGCGAGCACAGCGAGCGTCCGCCATGGAGACAATGAAGCAACGGAGCGCAGATCGAAGGGAGGGAGGCTTCGGCGCACCCCTACCTGGCGCGCCAAATGTCGGATCACGGGTTCTGGCGAAACCCTCAAGGTTCGAACACTGGGGTACGCACGAAGATTCCCCCCCTATCGATCCACATCCTAGTTTTGCTAAGATCTCACGGACGAACTCGACGAACTCACAACACAAGGGACACAAGATTTATACTGGTTCGGGCCACCGTTGTGGTGTAATACCCTACTCCAGTGTGGTGGTGGTGGATTGCCTCTCGGGCTGAGGATGAACAGTACAAGGGGGAAGAAGAGCCTCCTGAGGTTGAGGTGTTCTTGTGCTTGGCGAACTTGTGTGGGTGAGGATTCCATCAGCTCAGGCTCAGCTTAGATGAGTTGCCTCCTACTATGGTGGCTAGTCCTATTTATAGAGGCCCTGGTCCTCTCCCCAAATATTGAGCGGGAAGGGAGCCAACTGTTGGGAATCGTAGCATAATTTTAAAATTTTCCTACGCTCACCAAGATCCATCTATGGATTATACTAGCAACGAGGGGAAAGGAGTGCATCTACATACCCTTGTAGATCACGAGCGGAAGCGTTCCAATGAACGTTGTTGACGGAGTCGTACTCGCCGTGATTCAAATCACCGATGACCGAGTGCCGAACGGACGGCACCTCCGCGTTCAACACAGGTACGGTGCAGTGACGTCTCCTCCTTCTTGATCCAGCAAGGGGGAAGGAGAGGTTGATGGAGATCCAGCAGCACGACGGCCTGGTGGTGGATGTAGCGGGATCTCGGCAGGGCTTCGCCGAGCGTCTGCGAGAGGGAGAGGTGTAGCAGGGGAGGAGGGAGGCGCCCAAGGCTATAATACTATTGCCCTCCCTCCCCCCTTTATATAGGCCTCCTGGGAGGGGGGGCGCCGGCCAAGATCCCATCAAGGGAGGGGGCGCCGGCCAAGGGGGGATACTTGCCCCCCAAGGCAAGTGGGGCGCCCCCCCACCCTAGGGATTCTAACCCTAGGCGTAGGGGGAGGCCCATGGGGGGCGTCCCAGCCCACTAAGGGCTGGTTTCCCTCCCACTTCAGCCCATGGGGCCCTCTGGGATAGGTGGCCCCACCCGGTGGACCCCCGGGACCCTTCCGGTGGTCCCGGTACAATACCGATAACCCCCGAAACTTTCCCGGTGGCCGAAACTTGACTTCCTATATATAATTCTTCACCTCCGGACCATTCTGGTACTCCTCGTGACGTCCGGGATCTCATCCGGGACTCTGAACAACTTTCGGGTTTCCGCATACTCATATCTCTACAACCCTAGCGTCACCGAACCTTAAGTGTGTAGACCCTACGGGTTCGGGAGACATGCAGACATGACCAAGATGCCTCTCCGGTCAATAACCAACAGCGGGATCTGGATACCCATGTTGGCTCCCACATGTTCCATGATGGTCTCATCGGATGAACCACGATGTCGAGGATTCAATCAATCCCATATACAATTCCCTTTGTCAATCGGTATGTTACTTGCCCGAGATTCAATCGTCGGTATCCCAATACCTTGTGCAATCTCGTTATCGGCAAGTCTCTTTACTCGTACCGCAATGCATGATCCCGTGACTAACGCCTTAGTCACATTGAGCTCATTATGATGATGCATTACCGAGTGGGCCCAGAGATACCTCTCCGTCACACGGAGTGACAAATCCCAGTCTCGATCCATGCCAACCCAACAGACACTTTTAGAGATACCCGTAGTGTACCTTTATAGTCACCCAGCTACGTTGTGACGTTTGGTGCACCCAAAGCACTCCTACGGTATCCGGGAGTTGCACGGTCTCATGGTCTAAGGAAAAGATACTTGACATTGGAAAAGCTCTAACGAAACTACACGATCTTTTATTCTATGCTTAGGATTGGGTCTTGTCCATCACATCATTCTCCTAATGATGTGATCCCGTTATCAATGACATCCAATGTCTATAGTCAAGAAACCATGACTCTCTGTTGATCAACGAGCTAGTCAACTAGAGGCTCACTAGGGACACGTTGTGGTCTATGTATTCACACATGCATTACGATTTCCGGATAACACAATTATAGAATGAACAATAGACAATTACCATGAACAAAGAAATATAATAATAACCATTTATTATTGCCTCTAGGGCATATTTCCAACAGTCTCCCACTTGCACTAGAGTCAATAATCTAGTTACATTGTGATGAATCGAACACCCATTGCGTCCTGGTGTTGATCATGTTTTGCTCTAGGGAGAGGTTTAGTCAACGGATCTGCTACATTCAGGTCCGTATGTTTTTTTTACAAATATCTATGTCTCCATTTTGAACACTTTCACGAATGGAGTTGAAGCGTCGCTTGATATGCCTAGTCTTCCTGTGAAACCTGGGCTCCTTCGCAAGGGCAATAGCTCCAGTGTTGTCACAGAAGAGATTCATCGGGCCCGACACATTGGGAATCACCCCTAGGTCGGTAATGAACTCCTTCATCCAGACTGCTTCCTGTGCTGCCTCCGAGGCCGCCATGTACTCCGCTTCACATGTAGATCCCGCCACGACGCTTTGCTTGCAACTGCACCAGCTTACTGCTCCTCCATTCAAAATATACACGTATCCGGTTTGTGACTTCGAGTCATCCAGATCTGTGTCGAAGCTAGCGTCGACGTAACCCTTTACGACGAGCTCTTCGTCACCTCCATAAACGAGAAACATATCCTTAGTCCTCTTCAGGTACTTCAGGATATTCTTGACAGCTGTCCAGTGTTCCATGCCGGGATTACTTTGGTACCTTCCTACCAAACTTACGGCAAGGTTTACATCAGGTCTGGTACACAGCATGGCATACATAATAGACCCTATGGCCGAGGCATAGGGGATGACACTCATCTTTTCTCTATCTTCTGCCGTGGTCGGGCATTGAGCCGTGCTCAATTGCACACCTTGCAATACTGGCAAGAACCCCTTCTTGGACTGATCCATATTGAACTTCTTCAATATCTTGTCAAGGTATGTACTCTGTGAAAGACCAATGAGGCGTCTTGATCTATCTCTATAGATCTTGATGCCTAATATATAAGCAGCTTCTCCAAGGTCCTTCATTGAAAAACACTTATTGAAATAGGCCTTTATACTTTCCAAGAATTCTATATCATTTCCCATCAATAGTATGTCATCCACATATAATATGAGAAATGCTACAGAGCTCCCACTCACTTTCTTGTAAACACAGGCTTCTCCATAAGTCTGTGTAAACCCAAACGCTTTGATCATCTCATCAAAGCGAATGTTCCAACTCCGAGATGCTTGCACCAGCCCATAGATTGAGCGCTGGAGCTTGCATACTTTATTAGCATTCTTAGGATCGACAAAACCTTCCGGCTGCATCATATACAACTCTTCCTTAAGGAAGCCGTTAAGGAATGCCGTTTTGACGTCCATCTGCCATATCTCATAATCATAGTATGCGGCAATTGCTAACATGATTCGGACGGACTTCAGCTTCGCTACGGGTGAGAAAGTCTCATCGTAGTCAACCCCTTGAACTTGTCAATAACCCTTAGCGACAAGTCGAGCCTTATAGATGGTCACATTACCATCCGCGTCTGTCTTCTTCTTAAAGATCCATTTGTTTTCTATGGCTCGCCGATCATCGGGCAAGTCAGTCAAAGTCCATACTTTGTTTTCATACATCGATCCTATCTCGGATTTCATGGCTTCTAGCCATTTGTCGGAATCCGGGCCCGCCATCGCTTCTTCATAGTTCGAAGGTTCACCGTTGTCTAACAACATGATTTCTAGGACAGGGTTGCCGTAACACTCTGGTGCGGAACGTGTCCTTGTGGACCTACGAAGTTCAGTAGTCACTTGATCCGAAGCTTCATGATCATCATCATTAACTTCCTCCCCAGTCGGTGTAGGCACCACAGGAACATTTTCCCGCGCTGCGCTACTTTCCGGTTCGGAAGGGGTGACTATCACCTCATCAAGTTCCACTTTCCTCCCACTCAATTCTTTCGAGAGAAACTCCTTCTCCAGAAAGGACCCGTTCTTGGCAACGAAGATCTTGCCTTCGGATCTGAGGTAGAAGGTATACGCAATAGTTTCCTTAGGGTATCCTATGAAGACGCATTTATCCGACTTGGGTTCGAGCTTTTCAGGTTGAAGTTTCTTGACATAAGCATCGCATCCCCAAACTTTTAGAAACGACAGCTTAGGTTTCTTCCCAAACCATAATTCATACGGTGTCGTCTCAACGGATTTCGACGGAGCCCTATTTAAAGTGAATGCGGCAGTCTCTAAAGCATAGCCCCAAAATGAGAGCGGTAAATCGGTAAGAGACATCATAGATCGCACCATATCCAATAGAGTGCGATTACGACGTTCGGACACACCGTTTCGCTGAGGTGTTCCAGGCGGCGTGAGTTGTGAAACGATTCCACATTTCCTTAAGTGTGCACCAAATTCATGACTTAAATATTCTCCACCACGATCTGATCGTAAGAACTTTATTTTTCTGTCACGTTGATTCTCAACCTCACTCTGAAATTCCTTGAACTTTTCAAAGGTTTCAGACTTGTGTTTCATTAGGTAGACATACCCATATCTACTTAAATCGTCAGTGAGAGTAAGAACATAACGATATCCTCCGCGAGCCTCAACACTCATTGGACCGCACACACCGGTATGTATGATTTCCAATAAGTTGGTTGCTCGCTCCATTGTTTCGGAGAACGGAGTCTTGGTCATCTTACCCATGAGGCATGGTTCGCACGTGTCAAATGATTCGTAATCAAGAGACTCCAAAAGTCCATCTGCATGGAGCTTCTTCATGCGCTTGACACCAATGTGACCAAGGCGGCAGTGCCACAAGTATGTGGGACTATCGTTATCAACTTTACATCTTTTGGTATTCACACTATGAATATGTGTAACATCACGTTCGAGATTCATCAAGAATAAACCATTGACCAGCGGGGCATGACCATAGAACATGTCTCTCAAATAAATAGAACAACCATTATTCTCGGATTTAAATGAGTAGCCATCTCGAATTAAACGAGATCCAGATACAATGTTCATGCTCAAAGCTGGCACTAAATAACAATTATTGAGGTTTAAAACTAATCCCGTAGGTAGATGCAGAGGTAGCGTGCCGACGGCGATCACATCGACCTTGGAACCATTCCCGACGCGCATCGTCACCTCGTCCTTCGCCAGTCTCCGTTTATTCCGTAGTTCCTGTTTTGAGTTACAAATATGAGCAACCGCACCGGTATCAAATACCTAGGAGCTACTACGAGTACTGGTAAGGTACACATCAATTACATGTATATCACATATACCTTTGGTGTTGCTGGCCTTCTTGTCCGCTAAGTATTTGGGGCAGTTCCGCTTCCAGTGACCACATAAAAGCACTCAGTTTCAGGCTTGGGTCCATTCTTCGACTTCTTCCCGGCAACTGGCTTACCGGGCGCGGCAACTCCCTTGCCGTCCTTCTTGAAGTTCTTCTTACCCTTGCCCTTCTTGAACTTAGTGGTTTTATTCACCATCAACACTTGATGTTCTTTTCTGATCTCCACCTCCGCTGATTTCAGCATTGAATATACCTCAGGAATGGTCTTTTCCATCCCCTGCATATTGAAGTTCATCACAAAGCTCTTGTAGCTTGGTGGAAGCGACTGGAGGATTCTATCAATGACCGCGTCATCCGGGAGATTGACTCCCAGCTGAGACAAGCGGTTATGCAACCCAGACATTCTGAGTATGTGCTCACTAACAGAACTATTCTCCTCCATTTTACAGCTGAAGAACTTGTCGGAGACTTCATATCTCTCGACCCGGGCATGAGCTTGGAAAACCATTTTCAGCTCCTCGAACATCTCATATGCTCCATGTTTCTCAAAACGCTTTTGGAGACCCGGTTCTAAGCTGTAAAGCATGCCGCACTGAACGAGGGAGTAATCATCAGCACGCTGCTGCCAAGCGTTCATAACGTCTTGGTTCTCTGGGATTGGTGCTTCACCTAGCGGTGCTTCTAAGACATAATCTTTCTTGGCTGCTATGAGGATGATCCTCAGGTTCCGGACCCAGTTCGTATAGTTGCTGCCATCATCTTTCAGCTTGGTTTTCTCTAGGAACGTGTTGAAATTGAGGACAACGTGGGCCATTTGATCTACAAGACATAGTGTAAAGATTTTAAGTTCATGATAATTAAGTTCATCTAATCAAATTACTCAATGAACTCCCACTCAGATAGACATCCCTCTAGTCATCTAAGTGAAACATGATCTGAGTTAACTAGGCCGTGTCCGATCATCACGTGAGACGGACTAGTCAAGATCGGTGAACATCTCCATGTTGATCGTATCTTCTATACGACTCATGCTCGACCTTTCGGTCCTCCGTGTTCCGAGGCCATGTCTGTACATGCTAGGCTCGTCAAGTCAACCTAAGTGTATTGCGTGTATTCCGAGGCCATGTCTGCACATGCTAGGCTCATCAACACCCGTTGTATTCGAACGTTAGAATCTATCACACCCGATCATCACGTGGTGCTTCGAAACAACGAACCTTCGCAACGGTGCACAGTTAGGGGGAACACTATTCTTGAAATTATCATAAGGGATCATCTTACTTACTACCGTCGTTCTAAGCAAATAAGATGCAAAACATGATAAACATCACATGCAATCAAATAGTGACATGATATGGCCAATATCATTATGCTCCTTTGATCTCCATCTTCGGGGCACCATGATCATCTTCGTCACCGGCATGACACCATGATCTCCATCATCATGATCTCCATCATTGTGTCTTCATGAAGTCGTCACGCCAACGATTACTTGTACTTCTATGGCTAACGCGTTTAGCAACAAAGTAAAGTAATTTACATGGCGTTATTCAATGACACGCAGGTCATACAAAATAATAAAGACAACTCCTATGGCTCCTGCCGGTTGTCATACTCATCAACATGCAAGTTGTGATTCCTATTACAAGAATATGATCAATCTCATACATCACATATATCATTCATCACATCTTCTGGCCATATCACATCACATAGCACATGCTGCAAAAACAAGTTAGACGTCCTCTAATTGTTGTTGCAAGTTTTTACGTGGTTTGTAGGTTTCTAGCAAGAACGTTTCTTACCTACGTATGACCACAACGTGATTTGCCAATTTCTATTTACCCTTCATAAGGACCCTTTTCATCGAATCCGTTCCGACTAAAGTAGGAGAGACAGACACCCGCTAGCCACCTTATGCAACTAGTGCATGTCAGTCGGTGGAACCTGTCTCATGTAAGCGTACGTGTAAGGTCGGTCCGGGCCGCTTCATCCCACAATACCGCCGAAACAAGATAAGACTAGTAGCGGCAAAAAGAATTGGCAACATCAACGCCCACAACTACTTTGCGTTCTACTCGTGCATAGTAACTACGCATAGGCCTGGCTCATGATGCCACTGTTGGGAATCGTAGCATAATTTTAAAATTTTCCTACGCTCACCAAGATCCATCTATGGAGTATACTAGCAATGAGGGGAAAGGAGTGCATCTACATACCCTTGTAGATCGCGAGCGGAAGCGTTCCAATGAACGTTGTTGACGGAGTCGTACTCGCCGTGATTCAAATCACCGATGACCGAGTGCCGAACGGACGGCACCTCCGCGTTCAACACACGTACGGTGCAGCGATGTCTCCTCCTTCTTGATCCAGCAAGGGGGAAGGAGAGGTTGATGGAGATCCAGCAGCACGACGGCGTGGTGGTGGATGTAGCGGGATCTCGGCAGGGCTTCGCCGAGCGTCTGCGAGAGGGAGAGGTGTAGCAGGGGAGGAGGGAGGCGCCCAAGGCTGTAATACTACTGCCCTCCCCTCCTTTATATAGGCCCCCTGGGAGGGGGGGCGCCGGCCAAGATCCCATCAAGGGAGGGGGCGGCGGCCAAGGGGGGATACTTGCCCCCCAAGGCAAGTGGGGCGCCCCCCCACCCTAGGGTTTCTAACCCTAGGCGCAGAGGGGAGGCCCATGGGGGGCGCCCGAGCCCACTAAGGGCTGGTTGCCCTCCCACTTCAGCCCATGGGGCCCTCCGGGATAGGTGGCCCCACACGATGGTCCCCCGGGACCATTCCGGTGGTCCCGGTACAATACCGATAACCCCCGAAACTTTCCCGGTGGCCGAAACTTGACTTCCTATATATAATTCTTCACCTCCGGACCATTCCGGAACACCTCATGACGTTCGGGATCTCATCCGGGACCCCGAACAACTTTCGGGTTTCCGCATACTCATATCTCTACAACCCTAGCGTCACCGAACCTTAAGTGTGTAGACCCTACGGGTTCGGGAGACATGCAGACATGACCGAGACGCCTCTCCGGTCAATAACCAACAGCGGGATCTGGATACCCATGTTGGCTCCCACATGTTCCACGATGATCTCATCGGATGAACCATGATGTCGAGGATTCAATCAATCCCGTATACAATTCCCTTTGTCAATCGGTATGTTACTTGCCCGAGATTCGATCGTCGGTATCCCAATACCTTGTTCAATCTCGTTACCGGCAAGTCTCTTTACTCGTACCGCAATGCATGATCCCGTGACTAACGCCTTAGTCACATTGAGCTCATTATGATGATGCATTACCGAGTGGGCCCAGAGATACCTCTCCGTCACACGGAGTAACAAATCCCAGTCTCGATCCGTGCCAACCCAACAGACACTTTTAGAGATACCCGTAGTGTACCTTTATAGTCACCCACTTACGTTGTGACGTTTGGTGCACCCAAAGCACTCCTACGGTATCCGGGAGTTGCACGATCTCATGGTCTAAGGAAAAGATACTTGACATTGGAAAAGCTCTAGCAAACGAAACTACACGATCTTTTATGCTATGCTTAGGATTGGGTCTTGTCCATCACATCATTCTCCTAATGATGTGATCCCGTTATCAATGACATCCAATGTCCATAGTCAAGAAACCATGACTATCTGTTGATCAACGAGCTAGTGAACTAGAGGCTCACTAGGGACACGTTGTGGTCTATGTATTCGCACATGCATTACGATTTCCGGATAACACAATTATAGCATGAACAATAGACAATTACCATGAACAAAGAAATATAATAATAACCATTTATTATTGCCTCTAGGGCATATTTCCAACACCAACAACGGCCAATTTGAAAGGGGACAGCTAGTACAGCTTATCCTGACAAAAGTAGTCTTCGCCTGCAAAAGGCTCTGGTGGTAACGCCGCCTTGGGCTCCATGGTGACCTCCGTCTTGCCGTCCTGCTGGTCTTGGTCTCGTTGCACTGATATGGAAACCTTTGCTTGATGCCTCGGTACTCCGCGCCTGCGCTTGCCCACTTTGCACCAAAGAGGAAACAAGGACGCTGCGCGCGCTGGTGCCCGCCTGGACTCGATCGTCATGGCTCACATCACGAGAACCTCATGAGTTTTGCCTTGCCTTGATCTCTCCGCCCCTCGCGAGCCTGCCTGGCGAGGCCGCTCCTGAGGAGGTCTTGCGTCGTCCGCCTCGCGAGGCTTGGCCCCTCGCGAGGGTCTTGGATGCCTTGTTGATGAAGATGGGCCGTACGAGCCTGCTAGCAAAGCCACGCCGTGGGCTGCAGCCAGACAAGTCTGTGGATCCCCGTTCCCAGAACGCCGACACACACGGAGCCCATCGTCTGTTTGCTCACATGCGGTCCCACATGTCAGTGAAAACGCAAGAGGACCCACTGAACCTGCACATCTTTCACCTCGACGTGCTGGTGATGAAAAACAAATCCAATAAAGATCTTCGGTGGCCGCTTTTGGAGTTATTCAAGAGTAGTAAGATTCTATTTACAGTTTAACCCAAGATGCACATCACGTGGCTTCAACTACCAGTCCATTTTCTTGCATGACACGACCTGGATGCTGGATGTCCCACGTGTCGGCAAATTGAGGAAGAACTCGACCAAATATTCTCCACATTTAGACCGGAGGAGTAGGAAACACGGCAAGCCGTGTGCCTACATCATACTACGTACAAGCCCACCTCACGCAATCACGCTATCACCATATTTCTCGACCTCTGTGCGACACCTAACTATTGGTTGGCTCTATGTGATGTGGCAACTTCATACTACTCATGCTGGCTATACTACTACGGCACTAACACTCCAAGAAGTGAGTCGAAAACAATTTATAAATTGAGTTTATGACATGCATATGCAAATTACCATTCATTACATACAACAAGTCATCAACACACAACGACAACAAGGATACATGTTGGATTATAGATTAGTTCCAACAAAACATTCTAGTAAATACAAAAGTTTTCATTACACAACAAATTACAAGCAATGAAATGAACTTCAGCTCAACCACTCCTTGGCGTTGGAAACGCTTTCTTTGAACCAGAAGAGTTTGTCTCGGAAGGGCCAGCTACTGTCAATCTCGAGACCAATGCATGACTGATCATCCAGGCTGAAGCGGCCTATTTCATGACCCATATTGTGATAGCCACGGTAGGGAAGCATAGCAATGTCCAAGGTATAGATACAGTTGCTTCTCATAAATGGTAGTAACAGTGTGTCAACAGCAGCTGGATCGCCTTTCACCATGATTGGATAATTTTGTCCAAGGAAGAGCGAGTTTCCTCCAAGAGTATCAATACTAAACCAGGGAGAAGGTGTTGGCGCTAGCACAGTAGTATCCATCCGGAATACCCTGCAACGGATGTTGGAATAGATCCGGAGAGTGCGATCATGGGAGACAACACCTGCTTCCTTTGTCACATTAGCGGTGCCCTGTATACAGACAAGAAGAGGTTCCATCGGAATAAGTTTCCAGGCGCCACTGAGTATATGGGTCCTCATGCTCGTGATCATCATCATCGTCATCTCCCCCTTGGTTATAAATTTTTTCAAGTATAGGTGGTGGAATGTTCGCAGGACGTTGGAAAGACAAGAAGGTTAATTAGTAAAGGGAAACTAGCTAACCCGCATGCATGTGGATGAAACAATTATAATTACGGTGGAAGACAAACGTACCAAAAGCATAAGGATTCCATGAAAAAATAGTGCCACCAGTGGTGACAGCAAACACAAGACCCTCGTATTGAATTGCATCACAATACTCATCCTTGTATAGAAACTGATATTTGAGAAATATCCATCCAGTCGAACTATGAAGGAAGGCAACAAGCTTGTCGAAGATAGCAACAACTACATATTCCATTAAATCCCAAGAGCGGTCGGGAACTTGACAAATTGCTATCTTCGTAGACGATAGTCACCATGACCGTAGTTGAAACTACGGTCATAACCGGTGTGCTCAACCTCTGGGCAGTCTGAGATTTTTGGAAGTGGAACCCGGTGACGAGTGTACACATTCACAAGTTCCCACTCGTAGTTGGAACCAATATAAACAACCCAATCTCCATTTGCGCCTGCCCAAGCCTTACCCTCAAGCGATGGCATCTTAACATTACACGTATAATTATCAAGCGGCCCCGACTTGCACAAGGCGAGGCCCTTGTCGTCTACACGCCTGTGAGCAGGGTTATGGTGAAGAAGATAGGGGAGATCAAACTACTATTGTACCCTTGGGTTCCTTGTAATGATGTTATTAGTTGAGTCGAGAATGGTCTTGAACGAACCTGCCATGCTAGCCGAGGTGATGACTCGCACCGATCAATGAGTTCCTCCACCACGTCATCATTCAGATCGGGGCAAGAATAACGCGGTCGTTTCCGGTGTGTTCCCTCTGTGGAGAAGACGAACGAACAATGGCAGAAGGAAGGGTGAAGGTAAATGGAGGAGGGAGGAAGAGCGTGCGACAGTGCTACCTCTTGAGCATGCGTTGGTTTTCCCTTGAAGAGGAAAGGGTGATGCAGCAAAGTAGCGTAAGTATTTCCCTCAGTTTTTGAGAACCAAGGTATCAATCCAGTAGGGGGCCACACGCAAGTCCCTCGTACGTACACAAACAAATAAGAACCTTGCAACCAACGCGATAAAGGGGTTGTCAATCCCTTCACGGCCACTTGCAAAAGTGAGATCTGATAGAGATGATAAGATAATATTTTTGTATTTTTATGACAAAGATCAAAATTAAAGATTGCAAAATAAACGGCGACAGAAATAGCTAGTTGACGGGAGATTAATATGATGGAAAATAGACCCGGGGCCATAGGTTTCACTAGTGGCTTCTCTCAAGATAGCATAAGTATTACAATGGGTGAACAAATTACTGTCGAGCAATTGATAGAAAAGTGCATAGTTATGATAATATCTAGGCATGATCGTGTATATAGGCATCACATCCGCGACAAGTAGACTGAAACGATTCTGCATTTAGTACTATTACTCCACACATCGACCGCTATCCAGCATGCATCTAGAGTATTAAGTTCATAAGAACAGAGTAACGCATTAGGCAAGATGACATGATGTAGAGGGATAAACTCAAGCAATATGATATAAACCCCATCTTTTTATCCTCAATGGCAACAATACAATACGTGCCTTGCTGCCCCTGCTGTCACTGGGAAAGGACACTGCAAGATTGAACCCATAGCTAAGCACTTCTCCCATTGCAAGAAAGATCAATCTAGTAGGCCAAACCAAACTGATAATTCGGACAGACTTGCAAAGATAACAAATCATACATAAAAGAATTCAGAGGAGATTCAAATATTGTTCATAGATAATCTTGATCATAAACCCACAATTCTCGGATCTCGACAAACACACCGCAAAAAGAGTTACATCAAATAGATCTCCAAGAAGATCAAGGAGAACTTTGTATTGAGATCCAAAGAGAGAGAAGAAGCCATCTAGCTAATAACTATGGACCGGAAGGTCTGAGGTAAACTACTCACACATCATCGGAGAGGCTATGGTGTTGTTGTAGAAGCACTCCGTGATTGATTCCCCCTCCGGCGGAGCGGCGGAATAGGCCCCAAGATGGGATCTCACGGGTACAGAAGGTCGCCGCGGTGGAAATAGGGTTTCGTGGTGCGCCTGGATGTTTTCTGGGTATATGGGTATATATAGGAGGAACAAGTAGGTCGGTGGAGCTGCGAGGGGCCCACGAGGGTGGGGGCGCGCCCATGGGGGTAGGCGCGCCTCTCTGCCTCGTGGCCTCCTCGCTTCTTTCTTGAATTCCACTCCAAGTCCTCTGGATCACGTTTGTTCCAAAAATCACTCTCCCAAAGGTTTCATTCCGTTTGGATTCCGTTTGATATTCCTTTTCTGCGAAACACTGAAATAGGCAAAAAAACAACAATTTGCACTGGTTTTGGGTTAGTAGGTTAGTCCCAAAAATAATATAAAAGTGTATAATAAAGCCCATTAAACATCCAAAACAGATAATATAATAACATGGAACAATCAAAAATTATAGATACGTTGGAGACGTATCAAGCATCCCCAAGCTTAATTCCTGCTCGTCCTCGAGTAGGTAAATGATAAAAACAGAATTTTTGATGTGGAATGCTACCTAGCATATTCTTCAATGTAATTTTCTTTATTGTGGCATGAATGTTCAGATCCGAAAGATTCAAGATAAAAGTGTAATATTGACATAAAAATAATAATACTTCAAGCATACTAACTAAGGAATTATGTCTTCTCAAAATAACATGGCCAAAGAAAGTTCATCCCTACAAAATCATATAGTTTGGTCATGCTCCATTTTCGTCACACAAGAATGCTCTCATCATTCACAACCCCGATGACAAGCCAAGCAATTGTTTCATACTTTAGTAATCTCAAACTTTTTTCAACTTTCACACAATACATGAGCGTGAGCCATGGATATAGCACTATGGGTGGAATAGAATATAATGATGGGGGTTATGTGGAGAATACAAAAAAGGAGAAAGTCTCACATTGACACGGCTAATCAACAGGCTAGGGAGATGCCCATCAATTGATGTCAATGCAAGGAGTAGGGATTGCCATGCAACGGATGCACTAGAGCTATAAATGTATGAAAGCTCAACAAAAGAAACTAAGTGTGTCGGGTGGTAGGTCCGACATATGCCAACGGGTGGCTTATCATTGTGGGAGCCCAGTAAGATGTCGCCGGTGCCTGGAAACGGGATGAGGCGAAGACATGCACGCCGGCGAATCTTACCCAGGTTCGGGGCTCTCCGTGGAGATAACACCCCTAGTCCTGCTCTGCGGGGTCTCCGCATGGTCACTAGATCAAAACGAGTAGCTACAAGTGCCCCTTGAGCTGTCAGATTCGAGGGAGAAGAAGAGCAGGGCTAGCTCTCCCTTTCCTCTCTATATGGTGTGTGTGTCACTCTATGAGACCAACCCTTTGCATGGGTGCCCCGGGGGGTTTATATAGGCCTACCCCCCGGGGGTACAATTGTAATCCGGCTGGGCGCGGGTCCCAGCCATCAGTGTCTGTGTTCGCCGGCTTCTCCGCCGGCCATTGGGGCCCGCCGACTGGTGGGTCCCGCCGGCTGCCGGCCTCTTGGTCGACAGGCCGGCCCCACCACTTGGGGGTCTTGTCGGCGGCTGGTTACTGTTGCCTTGCCCCTGATGACGAGGGCTTTGTCAAGGTAAGCGTGGCTACAGTGTGCCGCCTCGCGGGCCCTCACTGTAGCCTTACCTCGTCTTGTCTCCTTAATGTGGCACATGTTTCGAGGGAGGGGGTAGCCAGCTCCCGGGGGCCGGCTACGCCCCTGGCCGACTGGGGGAGGCCGGGCCGCCCTCGTGCATCTCTCTGGCTAAAGGGGCCCGCCACCCGCGGGCCGTACTGGCGTCCGTCGTGGATGACGTTGAGGCCAACATGGCTACAGTGCCGAGCCGGACGTGAGATGGCTGACCCGTACGGCGTCCTGTGGCCATGCTTGCTTCGGGATTCGGGGGTAGTGGGCCGTACTACGACCTCGCCCCGTCTTGTCACCGTTATATGGACATAGTCTTGGTGGGTGCGATCTTGGCCGGCTTCTTGGAGTCGGCGTTCTTCATGGCTGGCTTTTGGGAGTCGGCGTTCTTCATGGCCGGCTTTTGGGATTCGGTCCTTTTGGAGCCGGCTTCCTGGAGTCGGCCATTTCGTAGCTTTCTTGGGGAAGGTTTCTGGGACTGGGTCGCCTTCCGAGAGCCGGCCCCTGGGAGAGCCGGCTGGGGGAAGGCGGCCCAGTGCTTTGAATGCTTGATAGCTCAAATGGCCTGATAATTTCTCGAGGAGCCAGGGGGAGTCGGTTAGGCTACCCGTGGCCATTTACTCCGACAAAGTGGGTGTGCATCCAACTTGCTTGCTCATGAAGACCTAGGGCATTTGAGGAAGCCCATTGCTGGAATATACAAGCCAAGTTATATAATGAAAAATTTCCACTAGTATATGAAAGTGACAAAACAAGAGACTCTCTATCATAAAGATCATGGTGCTATTTTGAAGCACAAGTGTGGAAAAAGGATAGTAGCATTGTCCCTTTTTATTTCTTTTTTGGGCCTTTCCTTTTTTTGGCCTTTCTCTTTTTTTATTTGGGACAATGCTCTATTAATGATGATCATCACACTTCTATTTATTTACAACTCAATGATTACAACTCGATACTAGAACAAAATATGACTCTATATGAATGCCTCCGGCGGTGTACCGGGATGGGCAATGAATCAAGAGTGACATGTATGAAATAATATGCATGGTGTCTTTGCCACAAATACGATGTCAACTACATGATCATGCAAGGCAATATGACAATGATGAAGCGCGTCATAATAAACGGAACGGTGGAAAGTTGCATGGCAATATATCTCGGAATGGCTACGGAAATGCCATAATAGGTAGGTATGGTGGCTGTATTGAGGAAGATATAAGGAGGTTTATGAGTGATAGAGCGTATTGTATCACGGGGTTTGGATGCACCGGTGAAGTTTGCACCAACTCTCAAGGTGAGAAAGGGCAATGCGCGGTACCGAAGAGGCTAACAATGATGGAAGGGTGAGAGTGCGTATAATCCATGGACTCAACATTAGTCATAAAGAACTCACATACTTATTGCAAAAATCTACAAGTCATCAAAAACCAAGCAGTACGCGCATGCTCCCAGGGGGATAGATTGGTAGGAAAAGACCATCGCTCGTCCCCGACCGCCACTCATAAGGATGACAATCAAAGAACACCTCATGTTTCAAATTTGTTACACAACGTTTACCATACGCGCATGCTACAGGACTTGCAAACTTCAACACAAGTATTTCTCAAATTCACAACTACTCAACTAGCACAACTTTAATATCACTATCTCCATATCTCAAAACAATCATCACGTATCAAACTTCTCTTAGTATTCAATGCACTTATATGAAAGTTTTCATTATATCCATCTTGGATGCCTATCATATTAGGACTATTTTATAGCCAAAGAAAATTACCATGCTGTTCTAAAAGACTCTCAAAATAATATAAGTGAAGCATGATAGATCAATAATTTCTATAAAATAAAACCACCACCGTGCTCTAAAAGATATAAGTGAAGCACTAGAGCAAAATTATTTAGCTCAAAAGATATAAATGAAGCACATACAGTATTCTAATAAATTCCGATTAATGTGTGTCTCTCCCAAAAGGTGTGTACAGCAAGGATGATTGTGGTGAACTAAAAATCAAAGACTCAAATCATACAAGACGCTCCAAGCAAAACACATATCATGTCGTGAATAAAATTATAGCATCAAGTAAAGTTACCGATGGACGAAGACAAAAGAGGGGATGCCTTCCAGGGCATCCCCAATCTTAGGCTTTTGGTTGTCCTTGGATTTTACATTGGGGTGCCTTGGGAATCCCCAAGCTTAGCCTCTTGCCACTCCTTATTCCATAATCCATCAAATCTTTACCCAAAAACTTGAAAACTTCACAATACAAAACTTAACAGAAAATCTCATGAGCTCCGTTAGCGAAAGAAAACAAACCACCACTTCAAGGTAATGTAATGAACTCATTCTTTATTTATATAGGAGTTAAACCTACTGTATTCCAACTTCTCTATGGTTCATACCCTTCGATACTAGCCATAAATTCATCAAAATAAGCAAACAACACACAAAAAAAGAATCTGTCAAAAACAGAACAGTCTGTAGTAATCTGTATCAAACGTAAACTTTCTGTAACTCAGAAATTCTACGAAAATAGGAAGTCCTAAATAATTTGTTTATTGATATACTGCAATTGGAATCAGTATTTTATCACGTTCTGGTGATTTTTAACAATTGTTTTCGTGAGCAGAAAGTTTCTGATTTTCTCAGCAAGATCAAATAACTATCATCCTAGAAGATCCTATAGGTTTTACTTGGCACAAACACTAACTAAAACATAAACAACACATCTAAACAGAATCTAGATGAATTATTTATTACTAAACATAACCAAAAAGCAAGAAACAAAAATAAAATCGGGTTGCCTCCCAACAAGCGTTGTTGTTTAACGCCCCTAGCTAGGCATTGATAATTTTAATGATGCTCACACCAAAGACAAGAATTAAAGCACAAAGAGAGAATCATAGAACACGTGATAAACACATCTAAGCCTAACATACTTCCTATGAATAGGCATTTTATAAGCAAACAAATTATCATAGCAAGCAAAAATTAGCATATGCAAGGAAGAAGAAAGAGACGATAGCAATCTCAACATGACGAGAGGTAATTTAGTAAGATAAAAATTTCTACAACCATATTTTCCTTTCTCATAATAATTACATGTAGGATCATAGGAAAATTCAACAAAATAGCTATCACATAACATATTCTCAACACGATCCACATGCATGCGAAGTTGACACTCTTCCAAAATAGTGGGATTATCATTAACTAAAGTCATGACCTCTCCAAATCCACTTCTATAAAAAATATCATAAGATTGAACATTCTACAAATATGTTTGATCTAAAGTTGACACACTTCCAAACCCACTTTCAATATCATTGCAAACACTATTATCAATCTCATATTCATCATGGGGCTTAAATAAAATTTCAAGAACATAAGAAGAATCACCCCAATCATGATCATTGCAACAAATAGTAGACATAGCAAAACTAGCATCCCCAAGCTTAGGGTTTTGAATATTATTAGCACAATTGACATCAAGAGAATTTATAGTAAAATCATTGCAATCATGCTTTTTATTCAAGGAGCTATCATGAATCTCTTCATAAATGTCTTCATCACAATTGTCAGATTCACGAATTTCAAGCAAAACCTCATAAAGATAATCTAGCGCACTCAAATCACTAGAAATTAGTTCATCATAATTGGACCTCTTAAAAAGATTAGCAAGGGGATGAGGATCCATAAACTTTTAGCAAGCGAAGATGCAAGCAAAAAGAAGGCACATGGTAACACAAGATCGAACAGAAGGAGGGCGAAGAAAAGGCAAAGGTGAAGTGGGGGAGAGGAAAACGAGAGGCAAATGGCAAATAATGTAATGCGAGGGATAAGAGTTTGTGATGGGTACTTGTTATGTCTTGACTTGTGCATAGATCTCCCCGACAACAGCGCCAGAAATCCTTCTTGCTACCTCCTGAGCATGCGTTGGTTTTCCCTTGAAGAGGAAAGGGTGATGCAGCAAAGTAGCGTAAATATTTCCCTCAGTTTTTGAGAACCAAGGTATCAATGCAGTAGGAGGCCACACGCAAGTCCCTCGTACTTACACAAACAAATAAGAACCTTGCAACCAACGCGATAAAGGGGTTGTCAATCCCTTCACGGCCACTTGCAAAAGTGAGATCTGATAGAGATGATAAGAAAATATTTTTGGTATTTTTATGATAAAGATTAAAAGTAAAGATTGCAAAATAAACGGTGACAGAAATAGCTAGTTGACGGGAGATTAATATGATGGAAAATAGACCTGGGGCCCATAGGTTTCACTAGTGGCTTATCTCAAGATAGCATAAGTATTACGGTGGGTGAACAAATTACTGTCGAGCAATTGATAGAAAAGTGCATAGTTATGAGAATATCTAGGCATGATCATGTATATACGCATCACGTCCGCGACAAGTAGACCGTAACGATTCTGCATCTACTACTATTACTCCACACATCGACCGCTATCCAGCATGCATCTAGAGTATTAAGTTCATAAGAACAGAGTAAAGCATAGGCAAGATGACATGATGTAGAGGGATAAACTCAAGTAATATGATATAAACCCCATCTTTTTATCATCGATGGCAACAATACAATACGTGCCTTGCTGCCCCTGCTCTCACTGGGAAAGAACACCGCAAGATTGAACCCAAAGCTAAGCACTTCTCCCATTGCAAGAAAGATCAATCTTGTAGGCCAAACCAAACTGATAATTCAAAGAGACTTGCAAAGATAACAAATCTTACATAAAAGAATTCAGAGGAGATTCAAATATTGTTCATAGAAAATCCTGATCATAAACCCACAATTCATCGGATCTCGACAAACACACCGCAAAAGAGTTACATCGAATAGATCTCCAAGAAGATCGAGGAGAACTTTGTATTGAGATCCAAAGAGAGAGAAGAAGCCATCTATCTAATAACTATGGACCCGAAGGTCTGAGGTAAACTACTCACACATCATCGGAGAGGCTATGGTGTTGATGTAGAAGCCCTTCGTGATCGATTTCCCCTCCGGCGGAGCGCTGAAAAAGGCCCCAAGATGGGATCTCACGGGTACAAAAGGTTGCGGTGGTGGAAATAGGGTTTCATGGTGCTCTTGGATGTTTTCGGGGTATATGGGTATATATAGGAGGAAGAAGTAGGTCGGTGGAGCTGCGAGGGGCCCACGAGGGTGGGGGCGCGCCCAGGGGGGTAGGCGCGCCTCTCTGCCTTGTGGCCTCCTCGCTTCTTTCTTGACATCCACTCCAAGTCCTTTGGATCACGTTTGTTCCAAAAATCACTCTCCCGAAGGTTTCATTCCGTTTGGATGCCGTTTGATATTCCTTTTCTGCGAAACACTGAAATAGGCAAAAAAACAGCAATTTACACTTGTCTTGGGTTAGTAGGTTAGTCCCAATAGTAATATAAAAGTGTATAATAAAGCCCATTAAACATCCAAAACAGATAATATAATAGCATGGAACAATCAAAAAGTATAGATACGTTGGAGACGTATCAGACAGTAGTTCCAAATCGAGAGGGAAAGGCGAAGAGTCGGTGGACAGTTGCCACGGTACACGAAGAGGCGCCCCGGCCTACATAGACGTCCGTTCGGAAATTGCAGAAAAGGACTCGTCGTCATCTCACTGACATGTTGGAACGGGACCACATGTCAACGAAGAGGCTAGTGGGGAGCGGACGGTTGCCACATAGGTCACACACTGACGACAAGGCCGTCCTGTCAGACCTAGTGCCCGCGCGGGATGGCTTCTGTCCCCCACACGAGCGAAGCCACTTCACACCCCCACACAGTTGGTCCGCCACGCCGCTAGGCCAACTCCAGCGCGTGCAGCTCGAACGCGCGCTCGCTCAGCCCCCTTTCCTTCGATGCCCCGGAGCTACCCAACCACGGCTATGTGTTTTGCACACCCAGCGGCCGGATTTGGAGCGGATCTGGTTGGGCTTGAGCTCGCCGACTGTGGGAGGCCGCGCTGCGCCATGGACTGGCCGGGCACCGGGCCGAAAGGCCCCGGCAAGGCCGCATGCAGGTACTGACTCCTCCTCTAGCCACTCGGATCTACACCGTCGGCGGTCTGCCGACAGATACATGAATGACGGTCGGCCGGGCTCGGTGCTGGCCCAAAGCTCGTCGGCGCACCGTTGCCACTCATTACGTGCGACAACTGCCCAATGAAGGTCTTGTGTCGCGTGTCTACAACGCCGGAACATCCCGGATGGGTGTTCATCAAGTGCTCAACCGATGGGGTATGTGCTACTTTAGCTTCGGTTGTGCTCTCGGATTAGACTAGTTGTGCTAACTTAAAATTTTATTGTTTAGAATGGATGCAAGTTTTGGTATTGGGAAGAACAGTACATCGATATATTGATAGAGTGCAATTTAGTAGATGTTCTAGCACTTTTAGCTAGCATAGAGGCTAGAGATGAGACTAGTGCACTTGTTGATAGAATAGAGGCTAGACATGAGACTAGATGCGAGGAAGCAACGTCTACTTATTTACACTCCAAGAAGAAAGAAGCACGCAAGATCAAGCCTCCGCAGATCAACAATGAATGCATCGAGAAGGCACTAATCCAACTTACATGAGCAGTTATGGAAGTTGGATATCTTGTAAAATGTATTCTTGTGGTTCTTGTTTTCTTTGGTCTTGCTTTTCTAGTCAAATTTTGGTGATGTATTCCATGTACGAAAAATCAATGGCCCTGTTTGGATACTCTAACTCAGTTAGAGGTTAGAGTCAAAAAAAGATTCTAACCCTGAACTAACTCTAACCAACGAGGTGTTTGATTGGCAGGGTTAGATGGAGCGCGGATACGGCGAGGCGCCTTCACGGGCGGTGCGAGAGGAAGGGAGGGAGAGGACGAGAAGCTTCGAGGAAGTGGGGAGGGATCTGCTGCGGGAAGAGCGAGAGAAAAAGATGTTTTTTAGTGGTCCCGAGAAGAACTAACCCAAATAAGCACATCTTGGGTGGGTTAGTTTTTTGGGGTGGGTTAGATGCATCTAACCATAACTAACCCTCCTGTTTGGATATTTTTGGGTTAGTTAAGTCCAAACTAACCCAAACTAACTCTAACCCATGGATCCAAACAGGGCCAAAGATGAAAAAAAGTATATGTGTTTGCAAAGAAAAATGTACGCGGCCGAGATGTGTCCGCGCGTTGGGCGCACGGCCACCGCATTCGAGAAATGGCCCGGACACAACCCCATTGCCCTACCCAAATGGACAGAATCCGGGCAAAACGGAGGTCCGTTTGGGGTCATGCGTTGGAGTTGGCCTTACAAGTGGGACCGCAGTTGAGGAAACCGACTATCGGCAAACCCCAACCTCGCCTGTCGCGCGATGGCTGAGTTAGAGAAACGACGAGGTTGAAGAGATAGCTGTAGCACGGACTCCAAGAAATATGGTGTTAGATGGAAGTCGTGCTGGTGGCGTGTGCCATACTCCTTGACGTGAATGCTTGTTCTGGCCCATGCCACCCTACTATATATCGAGGATTCGAGGTGCTGGTTACGTACAGCGAACACATTAACATATGGCCCACCTCACACTGTGGCCAAATTTCCTGTAGTCTGTGCTAGGTTAAAAAGTGTTCTTTGTGAGGGTGGGTGGCTGGTCTCAAGTTTAAAACTTTTTGTGTTACGTATACGTAGACGTAGAGATAGTGCAACAGTTTTGAAAGTTTGAACCCAAACATCATAATGCAATTTCTATTGGACTCATCCGAGGACCTAGGATGATGGGATTGGCAGCTACAGTAAAAACACCCGACCGACGCGCGAAGCATGTCAAGCTAGTACAAATAGTAGTAGTACTATTGTTGATTGGACTCATCCGATAACTTGTTGCAATGCACGTACAATTATGTATTCGGAAAATAATTTTTTGCCTCGTCGCAACACCCACTCAGAGAAGCGACTCGAAAGCCATTCATAAATTTAGTAAGTTTATCACAGGCATATCATTTTATTACATACAACAGGTCATGAACCCACAACGACAACGACGATACATTCTAGTAAATACTAAAGTTTTCATCACACAACCAATAACTAGCAATGAAATGAACTTCAGCTCAACCAATCCTCGGCATTGAAACGCTTGCTTTGAACCAGAAGTGATTCTGTGAGAAGGGGCAGCTACTATCAATCTCGAGACCAACGCAGGACTGATCATCCACGCTGAAGTGGCCTATGTCAGGACGCATATTGTGATATCCACGGTAGGGAACCATAGCAATGTCCGAGGTATAGATAGAGTTGCTTCTCATAAATGGTAGTAACGTTGTGTCAATAGCAGTTGGATCGCCTTTCACCATGATTGGATAGTTTTGTCCAAGGAAGAGCGAGTTTCCTCCAAGAGTATCAATACTAAACCAGGGAGAAGGTGTTGGTGCTAGCACCGTAGTATCCATCCCGAATACCCTGCAACGGATGTTGGAATTCGTCCGGAGAGTGTGACCATGGGAGACAACACCTGCTTCCTCAGTAACATCAGCAGTGCCCTATATACAGACAAGAAGAGGTGATCCTTCAGAATAAGTTGCCAGGCGCCACTGAGTATATGGGTCCCCATGCTCGTGATCATCATCATTGTCATCTTCCCCTTGGTTATAAATGTTTTCAAATATAGGTGGTGGAATGTTCACAGGACCTTGGAAAGACAAGAAGGTTAATTAGTAAAGGGAAACTAGCTAACCCGCATGCGTGTGGATGAAACAATTATAATTACGATGGAAGACAAACGTACCGAAAGCATAAGGATTCCATGCAAAAACAGTGCCACGAGTGGTGGCAGCAAACACAAGACCCTCGTATTGAATTGCATCACAGTACTCATCCGTGTATAGAAAAACTGATTTTTGAGCAATATCCATTGAGTCGAACCATGAAGGACGGCAACAAGCTTGTCGAAGATAGCGACAACACAAGCATTCCTATAACCCCAAGAGCGGTCGAAAACTCGACAAATTGCTATCTTCTGTAGACGATAGTCACCATGATCGTAGTTGAACGTACGTAGAATACCGGTGTGCTCAACCTCTGGGCAGTCTGACTTTTTGGAAGTGGAACCCGGTGACGAGTGTACACATTCACAAGTTCCCACTCGCAGTTGTACCCAATATAAACAACCCAATCTCCATTTGTGCCTGCCCAAGCCTTACCCTCAAGCGATGGCA
Source organism: Triticum aestivum (assembly GCF_018294505.1). Lineage (NCBI taxonomy): Eukaryota > Viridiplantae > Streptophyta > Magnoliopsida > Poales > Poaceae > Triticum > Triticum aestivum. Next base: position 256,585,867 of record NC_057796.1, on the reverse strand, counting down.
TCTTAACATCACACGTATCATTATCAAGTGGCATCAACTTGCACAAGGCGAGGCCTCCGTCGTCCGCACGCCTGTCAACAGGGTGACGGCAAAGAAGATAGGGGAGATCAAACCGCTACTGGACCCTTGGGTTCCTTGTAATGATGTTATTAGTTGAGTCGAGAATGGTCTTGAATGAACCTGCCATGCTAGCCGAGGTGATGACGTTGCATCGATCAATGAGTTCCTCCACCGCGTCATCATTCAGATCGGGGCAAGAATAACGGGGTCGTTTCCGGCATGTTCCCTCCATGGAGAAGACGATCGAACAATGGCAGAAGGAAGGGTGAAGGCAAATGGAGGAGGGAGGAAGAGCGTGCGATAGCAGTTGCAAATCGAGAGGGAAAGGTGAAGAGTCGGTGGACGGTTGCCACGTATACGAAGAGGTGCCCCGGCCTACATAGATGTCCGTTCGTAAATTGTACAAAAGGACTCGCCATCGTCTCACTGACATGTGGGAACGAGACCACATGTCAATGAAACATGGTGTGTAATTTCTCGTGCAAAATGCGATCTAGCCGCGTTGGCCAGAGGTGCCGCATTAGTTATCGACCTTTATTTTTTAATGGCGTTCAGTTTTGAAGCACGACTAACTGGTACTCTATGCAGAGAAAATATAAACTACTCTACGACTACTCCACCTCTAGTACTAGTAGTATAAAAAAGATATATAGGCTGGAGCTTCAGCGCTTTCTTGCTAAGGGCTGCCCACTTGCTTCTCACACTATCACCCTCTCTCTAGATCTAAAAAAGTCGACCTCTCTCTCCCTCCTCACTGGTGGTCACAGATCCGCCGGGGAAGAAAAGGACGTGCAGCGTTGACGCACTCATCGTCGGAGAGCGAGGTAACGCACTAACGCAAGGCCGTCCTCTCAGACCTAGCGCCCGCGCGGGATGGCTTTCATCCCCAAGCTCGCTGCCGTAGTGTGTGCGGAGGACGACGACCACGAGCGAAGCCACTTCCCGCCGACCCTCGGGTATGCTACCTCTTTTCGAACCATACCCTTGTTCTATTTCCCCATCTGCCAGGTCGCTGCACGTGGATCTTTTTCCACTCCACCATCTTCCCAATTTGCTATCCTCTGCTCTGCTGCTCACGCAGACGAAAACCTTAACTTGCACTATTAAAGGAAACCCTACTTCATGCAGACTAATCCATGTCTGGGTTGAATAAGGAAAGGAAGGGAGACTGTACTGTCCAAGAGACTAGGCATCGAACCCGCATCTAGGTTGAAAAGGGGAAAATCAGTAGCTAAAGTGAACAAAAATGGGACGTAATCCACATATGCTGCCTAGATATACGTTGCTATGGGCAACCATACCTCCCTCAACACTCTATGCGTCCGTGGAGGTACATCGTACTGGTGCGCCCACTGTCTGAATGGGCCTCCCATGCTCTTATTGCCACTTTTTTGCTGTTAGTATAACTCCAGCGGTCAAGTCAAGCAATGCGACTGCTAAAGTGATACCACATTTAACTAATGCCGCACTCAGTCTAATGCCACCGATAAATTTAAGCAATGCCATTTAATGTCACAGGATTATTTCAGTGTTAGCTGTTGATTGTGGATTTATTAAAGATTTTTCAGCTAAGGCATCCTATGCTATTGCACAACCAGTATACCAACGATGAATCTTGTTACTACCTTCAGATTTTTGCACTGTTAATGCTTATAGATTACATACCTCACTTTCATGAGATAACTCAATTTTTTTGTACAGTGTCAATAGGAAAGGTCAAGAGTGGGCACCTCCTCCTCCTCCGGCTGTTCTCTTGATTCGTTCGATCAAGTTTTTATGTTTGATCGATTATCAAGATTGGGATAGCAATTTTTAGGTCCCCTCGAGTTCGAAATGATATTTACCTTGAAGGTACATGGTTTGCAATTTTTTATACTGTCATTAGTTAATAATGCTAGTTACCTTCAGACTTTTGTATTTGGTTGAATGCTCTTTCACTGCTAGTATACCAATGCTGAAACTTGTTACCTTTACATTTTATATTGTTAATTCTTATAGAAATCTTCAAGTGCTAGAGCTTATGGAAATCTGTTCAGTAAAACCATTGTACTGTACCCTGTAATAAAATAACTACTCTACTATTGCACTAGCCACTGGATTAGTGTATATTTGTACTATTCGAATGGTGTTGCATTAGCGTATGGACATATATAAAGTGTGGCAAGCTTTCCCAGATATGTGCTCAAGAAAACTACTACCTGTTTTTCTAAATACTAGTCGTTTGGGTACTTTAAATTGAACTGCGAAAATGTCTTATATTAAAGAACAGAGGGTGTAGAGTTCACTCAAATTATCCCGGTAAAGCTAGTCACACCTTTGTTAAAATTAATGTTCATTATGTTATCGGAGGAGGTATGTATGTTTGTCTCTAATGCGTGTCGACTACATACCTAAGATCATGATGTAATGTTAAGTCATTTCCTCTTGTATAGTGTCACTGAATTGTCAAGGCGGTGATGGCATTTTATTTTAGTTGAACTGCACAAAATATGCTTAAAAGAAGAGGAAAGGTCAGGAATGGCTCAATTTTTTAGAAATAACTATGTATGCCTCCCTGACATTAGCCGCTGTTGCCTTATTTATTCCTTCAAACAGGTGGTTAGAAACAGTCATGCTACCTTTTCCCATTAAGAAATTTGAATGCTTATATTTGTGAGTCTATGCTTCAACTAGTGCCACTTTTATAGTAATCACACTTTCAATATCTATGCAAACAGGATGCTCGATTTTAGTGGAACTGCACAAAAAGTCCAAATGGTTCAACATTAGGAGCATGTTTTCTTCCAAACCTTTATATCCAATTGGTGGCACTATGAGCTATTCATTACGAAGGTACATGGTTTGCTACTATCTTGCTACTCTTTTTGTACTGTCATTAGATAGTAATACTAGTGGTTTGCATGTGAATTTATTGGAAGGCTGGACCTACATTGGAGGTGCAGGATAGGATTCAATGATTGATGCTCAATTTCGCTTGTATCGATTTCACCTCTTCCATCACCGCGAACATGGATATCCTTGGTCTGATGAAGAATAGGCGCTATATTTCTGCTCTGAACCAGCAAATCAATTCAGTATGAAATTGTCCAGGGCAAAACATGACTGTATCAAATTGTCCAGTGCAAAACATGACTGATGCTAAGCGGAAGAGACGTGTTTAAACCGAAAATACAAGGTGGGTATATGTTTACTAGCTGCTTGATATTTGTGCAGACAAAGATGTCTGCCCGTTCCTATTTGGCAAACAAACAAAGTGACCACAATTTTGGTTGAACTGCACAAGAGAATAGTATAGTCACTGCATGCAGTGCCATTTGAAAATAGACACAGAAAGATTGGATAGTCACTTCATGGGCTGCAGAAAAGTAGTACTGTACTATTTATTGGCCAACACTAGGTGCTTCATTGCTTTGGTCTGATTATACAATGGGCATCATTTTGCCTAAGTTAAAGTTTGTATTCCAAAAATAGTCTCGCTGTGTGATCGAGAGAAGACCAAATCATATTGCAGTGGATGTTCCTCCATCATGTGTGGTTCATTCTCATGGTTCCAACTGTTGGTGAAACTAGTTACGTTTGCAAGAGGAATTGTAGAATTCACAAACAAATTTGTCTTTCACTCTGTACTGAATGTTGGCCAAGAGAAGCATCCATGTTAGTAGGAAGAACATATGTTTTTTCTAGATCTTTGCTTTTGGAGCTACATATTTGTATATGATCTGTGAATCATTGAGATGCATTAACATGTTGATCTTATGTATGGAAATCGTACTACTTGGTTTTGAATTTGGGCTACTAATGTGAACATATTACAATGCCAGGCCTGTGAGTCTCGTGTGAACATTTCGAACGGATCGACTCTTACTGTTGTGCATAGCATGATCCTTATTTTTGTGTTCTCAGTGTTTACAAGTTACTAACAGTTCCTTATTTCTATTCACTTAGTGTTTACAAGTTACTGATCGATCACTAGCTACCCTACTAATGCTCTCCTGGCAGTTTTAGTTGCGACGCAAGATCCAAAGTGGCAGTTTTTTGAATAAAAATTCCTACCTCTGAAGAAGCTGACAAGCTGCTGAAAGCACAAGTGCTCCCTCGGTGGTTTTGGTAATTAATGTCAACATATCTCTTGTTGGACTAATGCTTCTACCTAGTATGTTTCAGATAAGTTCAACAATGGAGTGGCATGGACTAGAGGATGTGGAACCCCTTCAAAATGCTGAGGACAAAGGATTGGCTCAAGCTCAAAACTCAGGACTCTACATTTTCTATTTTAGTGATCCAAGATCACATTGAGTCCATAGGAAAGCCAATACTATTAAGAGGGGATGAGGTGTTGCTTAATGGCTTGCTTGCTCAAAGTGCTTAGTGATATGCTCCAAAGCCCTCAACCACTTTCTCACATCCACATATGTCCCAAACCAAAAGTCAAACTCGGCACCACCGAATCTTTCTATCCGGCGCCACCGAGTTCTCTTGACATAGCCACTGCCAGAAACCCTAATCAATTCGGTCTCACCGATAGGGATCTCAGTATCACCGAGATGGGATTGCAAACTCTCTATTACCTATTTGCAATAATTTTGGTCTCACCGAAATATGCAATTGGTCCCACCGAGATTGCAATGCAAACTCTCTGTCACCCTTTCGTAACATTTCGGTCTAACCGAGATGAGCGAATCGGTCCCACCGAGTTTGCCTGACCAACTCTTTGTTTGTCTATTACCAAAATCGATCTCACCGAGTTTGTGTAATCGGTCTCATCGAGATTACGTTATGCCCTAACCCTAACGAAATCGGTCCCACCGAGTTGACATGTCGGTCCCACCGAAAATCCTAACGATCAAATTATGAACTAAATCGGTCCGACCGAGTTTCATGATTCGGTCCCACTGAGTTTGGTGATTTGTGTGTAACGATTAGATTTTGTGTGGAGGCTATATATACCCCTCCACCCACTCTTCATTCGTGGAGAGAGCCATCAGAACATGCCTACACTTCCAACATACATTTTCTGAGAGAGAACCACCTACACTTGTGTTGAGGACAAGATATTTCATTCCAACCACATAAATCTTGATCTCTAGCCTTCCCCAAGTTGCTTTCCACTCAAATCTTCTTTCCACCAAATCCAAATCCTGTGAGAGAGAGTTGAGTGTTGGGGAGACTATCATTTGAAGCACAAGAGCAAGGGTTCATCATCAACACACCATTTGTTACTTCTTGGAGAGTGGTGTCTCCTAGATTGGCTAGGTGTCACTTGGGAGCCTCCGTCAAGATTGTGGAGTTGAACCAAGGAGTTTCTAAGGGCAAGGAGATTGCCTACTTCATGAAGATTTACCCTAGTGAGGCAAGTCCTTCGTGGGCGACGGCCATGGTGGGATAGACAAGGTTGCTTCTTCGTGGACCCTTCGTGGGTGGAGCCCTCCGTGGACTCGCGCAACCGTTACCCTTCGTGGGTTGAAGTCTCCATCAACGAGTATGTACGATAGCACCACCTATCGGAACCACGGATAAAAAATCTCCGTGTCTCCAAATTGCGTTTGCACAATCCAATCCCATCCCTTTACATTCTTGCAACTTGCATGCTTTACTTTCCGCTGCTCATATACTCTTGTCATACTTGCTTGATATGTATTGTGAATGTTTAAACTTGTGCCAAAACTCCACATCAACTTAAGGAAATTAAAAACTGCAACTTTTCTTGATTAGAGTCTATTCACCCCCTCTAGACACCTCTTCTCGATCCTTTCAGCTGCTCTGAAGAAAATGCCATGTGAATCTGAAGAAACTGCCAGCAAAAACATTTGCAAATGCCCTATCTCCCAACGAACGTTCATCAGCTAATGTGATCATACACGTACACCATCCGACCTACTCGATCCTACACGTACACTATCCGACCTACTTGATCCTACACGGATAAATAGCGGATCATGCACGTACTACCTCCTTTCTGGTTTGCAGGGCTCAATTCAAAAGACGACCTACTTGATCCTACACGAATAAATAGCGGATCACGCACGTACTACCTCCTTTCTGGTTTGCAGGGCTTAATTCAAAAATCTCACCAACCAAGGTAGATGATGAGTGGTGGAATCATTTTTGACAAGGAGGGAGTACCTCATCTGGATGACTCGAGTGCACTCGTTTGACTGTCATGCCGGCGTGCGACCCAGCACGGACGGGACGCACCACTAACGAGACGGGACAACACAGTCATAATTTCAGTTTTTCTTGTTTTCCACGGCAAGCTGGCGCGCTAAGCCATGCCTGCTTATGCAATGAATTCCGATGACCGCGATGACCGTCGCGTTTCCCGCGACACACTGGTTCGCCTACCTTCCGCCTATAATTACTATTTCCTAGGCTTCTCCGGTGGCACCATCACCAAACTCCCCCTTTCATCATAAGCCCCCACCGGCCCGACATCGCTCGCGACTTATCCTTGCTCCCGCCACGTCCGCCATGCCCCTGCCCGTCCGCAATAGGCGATGCCGGAGGCGGTCACCGCTGGAACTAGTGTTCGGTTTTTCACCGGAAGGCAGACGAAGGGAGGAGGCATTCTATTGGTCTTTAGATGGCAATGCGGAGTATGAGGAGTTGTTGGAGCGCGACCGCCTGGCGGAGGAGCAGCGTATCGCCGATTTGCGCCGCCAGCAGGACATGGAGCAGCAACACACCGACGCTCTGAGTCGCGAGCAGAGCGCCCGCAACTGGGCCGACTACCTGGAGGCCGGCGCCCGGCAAATAGCCCTGGAGGCTGTCGGGCACGCACGCGTTCATGACGCCAAATTTTACTACGAGCTCGTCAAGTGGGTTTCCCGCTTAGAAGGCGAAGCTTTGGTGGACCACGCCGGCATGGAAAGGGCCAACGCGCGCGAGCAACGCGCCCTATCACACCTCTGGCAAGTCTAGGTGAGGCGGAGGATGCCGGTGTCGGCGTTTAGCGTGTACCGCAGATGGCGGCCAGCATCGTCTAGTTAGCTAAGAGTAAGTTAGTACTTGTACACTACTAGAGTATTAGTGGGAGTAGATAGTTAACTTGGCTATGATGGTTGTCAAGTGGAAGTTCGGTACTCTATATCTAGATCAGACCTATTACTTTGCTATGAATGTTGAACTTTCCGTTTGAACATATGGAATGGGCTGTTATTTTTTTAAATGGGTTGTATTTGTCCGCCACCGGTTTAGAGGCTGACTTGTGGGCCTACCAGGTTGACGCGTACATAGTCAGGAGATGATTGTACGTGGAGAGGATGACAACAGGGACCCACCAATGTCATGGTAGTACGCAAGCAAGTGCCTCCTTATTTCAAGCCAATAAAAAAATGGCTCCTCCTAATGGATTTCTGACATCCGGGTCCCATGCCATTGTCAACGTAGTCAATAAGCGAGAGAATTGCACAATGAGCGGCTGACACCAGGGACCCAGCAGCTCGCCCAGTTATTTTTGTTTTGGGTTAATTTGATAAATGCCACTCCAACTCTGGTGATTCCGAGTAATGCCACTGCAATTTCCAAACTTTGAAAAATGCCATTTCATGCCATTTCCAGTGGCATTTTTCTAAGTCTGGAGTGTCGTTTTTCAAAGTTTGCAAAAATTGCAGTGGCGTTTTTCAAAGTTTGCAAAAATTGCAGTGGCATTTTTCAAAGTTTGCAAAAATTGCAGTGGCATTTTTCAAAGTTTGGAAATTGCAGTGGCATTTTCATGAATCGCCATAATTGGAGTGTCATTTATCTTATTTGATTTTGAGACGGAAGCAAGGTGTCAACTGGGCTGTGTGGGGCACTCTGGCCTATCTAGACATCCTTTTCTTTTATGTTTACGACAGACCAGCCCAGTAGTTTTTTTCTTTCTTTCTGAAAATGGCTAGCCCAATTTTTTGTGATTTTTCAAGTAAGTCGCTTTGTCAGGCCTGTTGGGCTGCAAATCTTTCAAGACGAGGAGAGCTTCATTCGGCTGGCCGAGAAAATGGCCTATCAGCATTGAGAAATGGGTTGTACATTTTTAAAACACATCAAACCGGCAATTAGTTTCAAATTTCTTTTTTTTCATTTTGGGATTTTAAATTGCATTGATTTTTATGCATGGACAATTTGTTGGATTTTATATTGATATACATTTATTTTAAAATTTGTTTGAATGTGACTCGAAATTTCGGGATTAAAAACAGTTCGGACCGCACCGAAATATGCAAAATTTCGTATAATTTTTTAACCGTGGCCACAATATGGGCTGTAATGCTAACAAAAAGAATATGGGCTCCAAAAAAAACCTTAAGAATTAGCAAATGGGTTGTAAATTGTAAATAATGGCAGATGGGATGTATGCTGTTTTCCACAGATTTGAGGCTTTCCTAAAAAACGGTTGACGCACAAGCAGTGACTGTTGGATGTCCATCCAACGGCCGTCGTGTTTTTTCAATCTCTGCTCTTCCTGCTCTAGCCGCTGAAACAAGCGCCGGCGGGGCTGCCTGCTCCCTCCTCCTGCGGTCGGCTATGCTGCCGCGCAGGCCTCACCGCCCCACCGTACTCCCATCGCTGGCCTAGCCATCCCTCTACTCACCCACACTTGTTGTTATTCTCCGGCGACGACAGACGAACTAGTAAACCCTCGTACTCCCCTCCGCGTGGGAAACAACTACCGAGTCTTCCATGTCGTTCCCTTCCTAGGCCTTGCCGTCGTCCACCGCCCTGGTTCTCTCGATGCGGCGTGGTCAACGTGGTTAACGATCGACATGCATCTGAAGTGGACTATACGTGGAGAGGCTGACAGCTAGGTCCACGGCCGCACGCAAGGAAATGCCTCCTTATTACACGCAAAATAATGATTCCTCCACCTGACATCTGGGACCCACCGAAAGGACCTCTGTATTTCGCGAAAAAAAAACATTCCCGCCGCTGACAGCTCGGACCCACCAGCTATATCTTCGCACGCAAGGAAGTGCCTCCTTATTACGCACAAAAAATGAGTACTCCCCCTGCTAGCTGGGACCCAGCATAGTGGGAGGCTGACCTGTGGGCCTACTAAGTTGACGGGGACGGAGGGCTTTGTCAACTTAGTCAATATGAACGATTCTAGCTCCAGTGACCGTATGATGTCCATCCAACGGCCGTAGAGCTTCTTCAACCTCTGGTCTTCTTGCTCCAGCCGCCCAAAGCAGCGCCGGTCGTGCTGCCTGCTCCTAACTCCCGTGGCCGGCTATGCTACCGCGGAGGCCTCACCGCCCCCTACTACTCCCACCGCTGGCCAGGCCCTACGGCGACGGCATCCTCACACCGCAGCCGAACTAGTGTACCCTCGTACTCCTCTCCGTGTCGGCATCCACTGTCGCGTCTTCCCCGGCTCCGCGTCATCCCCATCCTAGGCCTTGCCGTCGTCCACCGCCTTGGTGCTCTCGGCGCGGCGTGGTCAACGTGGTAAAGGAACAACATCCATCGGACATGGACTGTACGTGGAGAGGCTGACAGCTGGGTCCACGGCCGCACACAAGGAAATGCCTCCTTATTACGTGCAAAACAATGATTCCTCCACCTGACAGCAGGGACCCACCAGACGGGCCACCGTATTTTGCGAAAAAATGTTTCTCCCCTGACTGCTGGGACCCACCAGCTACATCTTCGCACGCAAGGAAGTGCGTCCATATTACGGGCAAAAAAAATGATTCGCCCCTGACTGCTGGGACCAACTAGCTACATCTTCGCACGGAAGGAAGTGCCTGACAGTCAGGACCCACCTGGTCGAAGCATACGTAGCGTTGTCTTTCTGGTCGCGAACGTGTACGTACATACTGGTCGATGTAGAGGCGTGCACGTGTCGTAGTAGAGGCACGCACGTGTCGTAGTAGAGGCACGCACGTGTCGTAGTAGAGGCACGCACGTAGCATGTACGCGTACATACAGCGGCCAGGGTGCAAGAAAGAAAATACGGCCACGTACATACATACGGGCTGGGTCTCGAACGCCTACTCGCGCATACATACGGCCATGGCTCGTGTACATGGCTGGGTCGGAACGGAGAAACTGCATCGGCGTCGTGTTCATGGGGAAGCAATGGAATGCGTCGTGTTCATCGCGAGTCAACGGAACGTGTGCTATTCATCGGGAGCCAACCGGCTTGGACACAACATGCGATGGAAACGAGGCCTGGCGTACCACAGAACGGAGGAAACGGCCTTGTGTTCGACCGGCCACAGTTGAAACGGGATCCTCTTCATCGGGAAGGGTCTGGCGTACTGCAAAACAGAGGAAACAGACCTCCTACGGTCGAAACGGGGTCCTGTTGATCGGGAGGGTGTGGCGTACCGCAAAATGGAGGAAACGGACTTGTGTTGGAGGGCTACGGTCGAAACAGGGGTCCTGTTCATCGGGAGGGGTGTGGCGTACCGCAAAACGGGACTCCACGGGATACTGTTCATCTCCACCATGGACTGCCTCCATGGGCTACTATTCATCCACCATCGACCTCCTCCAGCCCCTACCTATGACTGTTCATCCACGAGCTCCTATTCATCCAGCCTCCACCGCGCGCTCCTCCACCGGCTATTGTTCAACCAGCCCTCTCCACGGGGTCCTGTTCAACCACCCCTCCACGGGCTACTGTTCATCCAGCCTCCACCAGCTACTGTTCAACCAGCCCTCCACCGGCCACTGTTCAACCAGCGCTCCACGGGGTCGTGTTCATCCAGCCCTCCATGGGGTCCTGTTCATCCACCGGCTTGATCGATCGGGGTACTGTTCATCCAGCGACAATGGCCTCTATTACCACGGGGTCTTGTTCATCCAACCCCCACCGGGAACTATTCAGCCAAACCCCCCCAACAACGCTCACAGTTCATCTAGAGGCATCATCAATCAGCTTCAGTTAGCAGCAGTAGCGAAGGAATCACTCGGGTTCAGCTAACAGCAAGGGATCGATCGATCGCTCAAGTTCAGTAATGTGTAGCCTGTAGTGCAATCGCTCGGGTTCAGTTAGAGCCAAACGCCTCGCTCGGGTTCAGTTAGAGCCCAATGCCTCGCACACACGCGCGTATGTACGAGAGAAACGCGCATCGCTCGGCCCCCGACCACCCACCGTAACCGGGAACTCCCCGGTATTTTCCTCGCCCTTGCTTCTACCACGCTTTTTTCGTCGTGGATGCCCCAAAGAATGTCATGCAGCTGTGTCTCCGGCCCGCCCAGGACGAAAAGCCCATTTTCTGTCATGATTTTTGTCATAGAAGTAGGACCCCACCACATCTACGATGATACCGGGTTTTGTCACAATTATCGTCATAGAAGTGTCATAAGTATGACAGAAAAAAATTCGTTCGGCCCAAAATGTCAGGGATGTGTCTCTTTTTTGTAGTGCACCCTGCCTAACACTGATTCGTGCTTCATATGGTTCATGGTCCATGGAGTACTGTAGCACTATACTCTCTGTGCGCTGTAGACCTAGTTCTGTTAACATTGATCTCACTGTTCATTCCCGACCGGACAGTCAAAAAGGGGTACTATGTTACATTAGTATTCATATAGTTGACATGCGCACAGCATCATTTGTTATCGTCATATTTTACTACACTAGCAACAAGATTATGTAGTACTGACGTATGAACCACTGAAAATGCCTAGTAGTAGGAGCACTGTGTAAGTTCAAGTGGCTGCTGTGTTTCGCACTCCTCCGTCGTAAGAGTGGAAACGCTTGTTGTAATCATTTTTTTCTTCATAAACAGTGGACATGCTCTACTGTGGGGATCCTCCTCGACTGTCGTCAGGAACCTTATTACTCACTCTCGCCGACGCGTGGGACAGCCAGCATCGAGGTCCACTAGCCATGCACTAAATTACTCCGTACTAGAGTGCCCAACTGCACGGTAGACTACCCTGATCGAAGCGCCGCTGTAATGCCCAATGAGCCATCAAATCACAAAACCCCCACCTTTCCAGCAGTAAGTTGGACGGACGTAGCAACCATCATTTCACTCTTCTCCCTCAACTTCCTCTCTTGAAGAAAACCCCAACTCGCTTCTCCCTCATCTTGTTCCTCATTTCTTCAAAAAACCTGACCTGCTTCTGCCATTGTTCTTCTCTCCCAAAGAAGGAAAGGTGAGCGCATCAATGGTGTTGATTCTGGCCAAGGCCCGGTCTTGCAACCCCGAGGCTGATCCTATAACTCCCTCTCTGTTCTTCTTTTGGATTTGTGATTATGGTTTCTTTTCCTTTATTTCTATTTGACAGTTTCTTAATGGACCCTGGAGCACTGACCAAAGTGATGTCTATGGCTTTGCCCAAAACCGTCGAGGCTCAGGTTATGAAGAAGCGCAAGCACCCCGCCGAGACTACCGCAGACAAGCTCAAGGCCATCACCCTGTCCAAGGCTCCCTCTTCGGGATCCCTAATTAAGCAAGTCTAGGTAATATCTCTTCTTGACGATCTTTTTCTCGATCTTGATTGTGTTTTTTCATCTAACACGTAGTACTAGTACTAGTAGTACAACTTTCTGGGTGATCTTGCATGTGATTTTTGTGTGCCAAATGATGGTTGTAAATTCCTCTTTTGACCAAAACATGCGAGAGGTTGACACTGATTTCTTATAGATTACTTTCAACTACTTTATGAACATCATGCTACCTTCGAAGAGAGTATATTAGCCTCAGTAACTTGTGTTATGGATATTGCAAGTAATCCCTCTGCTCTCATGCCTTTGAAGACATGTTCTAGTGTCTTTGTTCACTCATTTCTTAGCATATATGTAGTCTTGTATGGAGTAAAATATCGAAAATCATCTTATATTTCTGAACGGAGGTAGTAATAAAATATTGGGTTTCTATTTGAGTTAGAACCAGGTCCATGGTAGAGATGAAGTTCTCAAAGTCATGCCATGTGAACTGGAAGTCCTGAGGATGAGTTCTCCTGCTAAACTATCCAGCTGCTGTGTCCTTGTCGCCATGTGTCCTGAACTAGTGTTTTCCTGTAGCGTTGTTGTCAGGCGTGTTCTCGAGGGTGTACTTTACCGCAACAATTTCCTGGCTGTGCCTTCGATTATGAAGGGTGTGGTTCTTGTAAAGCTTCCCGACAAATCTAATGCGAACTGTCTTCATCGTCATGTTTATGAGGGGAAAGACCACTCTGTTAGGTTCTCCAAGGTTGAGGAGATGGTGATGGTGCTGGTAGACATCTCTCACGAATTCCATGGCCTAGTCAGTTATGCGGGGTTCATCCCATGGGTCCGTGCCAAGAAATACTCTACAGAGTTTAATTAGTGCAACTTTGCTTGTTTGTAGTAAGTACTATTGTTCAGTACTTGATTTGTGTGTGTGAACCCTGTATTGTTTAGTACTGCCGCTTTTGTTGTGTGGTGAGTCCTAAGAACAGTCTATGTTAATGTCTGTCCACTCAATTTAGTATGTATATTTTGAAGTATCCAGATCATCATTTTTGTTAGGATGGTTTATCAATTATGGTTACACTCCAATATCTGTATGCATTGCAGGGTTTATGACACCCACCAGGATTTCCAGTCCCATGGATGTTCGGTCCATATGATTTGTCATGACCTTTGGACTGTCATACTTGTGGGAGTAAGCGGGGGCCTTGCATGCCACATATAATTGGACGATCAATCTTCTGTTTAGAAATTGAACATAGTGATTTCCTGGTAAGGATTCACTTGTGTCACATCAAGTAAATCTTATTGATATATTGTCTAAATCTTATTGATTTAATTTCATGTTTTCTTACTTTTGTTGCAATTTTACGATGTAGGTTTTGCCATGTGACATTCGTCACAGAATAAACCGTTTGGTTTGCTCTATGATGGTTATTTTTGCAGGTTTCACTTCTTATGTCGTGTCAGTAACGAAGGCACTGTCCATCACTTATATTACTGGACACAATTGGATCAGTCTGTTGTCTGAGTACAATCTGAAGCCCTATGATGAACTGTAGTTTGGTTTAACTAACACGCCACAATTAGTCCTTCTCGTGTTTAAAAGAAATGAAGAAAAAGAATGGATCAAGGTCACGGAGCCTAGTCAAGTTAGAAAGCTGATGAAAGCTGACCAGAGTCGATCGCAGCTTTCTCACACATCGGTACCACCTTCAGCAATGGATCGAGCACCGGCACCTTCTCTGACGTCACTTACTCTAGCACTGACAGCGGGAGCAGCTCAGTCTGATCCACCTGAGGATTGGGCACCAACCGCATTAGCAGATCAGGCTGATCTACCGGAGGATCGGGCATCGACATCGGCACCTGCTCTGACACCAACACCAGCTCCACAAGGAGCACCATCTCTGGTAGCAGCAGCAGCACTAGCAGTCGCACTGACACGGACAACAGCAACAACTCTGACACCTGCACCAACACTTGAAGTTGAACTTGCATATGCTCCGGCCCGTGCAGCGGCAACGAAACCAGGAGTTGCACTGGCAACAGACTGGGCTGCAGTTCGCACTGCATATACCAAAGTCCTTACAAAAACCGACATCTCCACCTTCTTGGTAAGCATTGGCTGCCCAACTGCTTCATTCTTTTTTCTTTCCATGTTGTTTCACACGATTCACTGTGTTGATCTAACTGTTTGTGTAAGTCTTCTTGTTTGCAAACAGAGAAATCCTAGAGCAACGAGGGAGTCGTTCAACAATCCGGGCGACCGTGGCCAAGTTTCTCATACCATGCGCAGCCTTGGTGTGAATGAACCTGCTCAATATACTGTATGTACAAAGGATGGTCGCATGATGTTTGATGCTAAAGGATGGTCAAGGTTCAAATCTAAATCAAATCTTGCGGTACGGGATGATGTCAAAATCGAACTTTCTCGACAAGGAGAGCTGGTCCAAATCAACTTTGAAATTCTTCAGTAGCAGCACACAACTGCCGAACTGATCTATCCTCTGAGAGATTTTGATGTAATAATATGGCATGGTGAAACAAGTGTCCTGTGTATAAGTAGTACGACAATATTATTTATCACATAGGATATCATGAAAGAATTGCAACTCTGATTGCTGGTTAGGAACTGTTGTTCCATTTCATTCTAACAGCTGTCGTGCTTTATTCAATTTTATGTATTCGCCTTGCGACAGCATCTAAAACCAGCGCCGTACCGATTGCTTGCAATATGAAATGCGCTGAGTTAGAACACATGGGCCCCCAAACATGCAGGCCCAATAGCCTGTGGCCCAAAGTCCAGAATCGTGAGCATGTCTGAGTATTATATTCTCAGCTGAAGCCCCATATTAAGTTATATATATTCCCCTTGATTTTTCTTATGTATAAAGTTGTGATATAAAAGATTTTTATATTTCTTTACAAAGGGAGTATCTCTCTCTCAAACATATATTTATGTGTAACTAGTTACTCCTGCCTTTCTACTTCCTTTCACTGATATGTGGAGCATTCGGCAACGGTTCCATGTGCCATGACCCAAATTAGAGTGCACAACTGCACGGTAGACTCACCCCGATCGTAGTGCCGCAGTAATGCCCAATGAGCCATTAAATCACAAAAAACCCACCTTTCCAGCTTTAGCAGTAAGCTGGACGGACGAAGTAGCAGTATTTCACAGGGCCTGAATCCCCTTCTCCCTCGTCTGCTTGTTCAGAGAAAACCCCCTCTCAGCGATTGACGGTGTCCTGGACTAGGGGGTACTCACCACGTCGTCTCCCGACGAGCTGGATCAGGCCGAGGACCCTCATGGCGGTTCACTATTGGGCCACTTCGGACAGCCCATGCCGCATAGAAGAAGGTTTCCACAAGACTTGGCGCACAAGATAAGGACTCCTCAACCCTAGGCCTACGATGCATATATAAACCGAGGCCAGGCTAGTCAATAGACAATCTCATATTCATTACCACAATCTCATGGTAGATACATGTACTCTGTACTACACTCATATGAATACAATCAAAAGTAGCATGTAGGGTATTATCTCTTCGAGAGAGCTCGAAGCTGGGTAAAATCCCATGTCCATGTTACCGTCGCTCCAAGACGCCTAGGTTAGGACCCCTACTACGAGATACGCTGGATATAGAACCGACATTGGTGCTTTCATGGAGAGCCTGCTAGGTGATCGCTATGGTTCGACTGGAATCCCTAACAATCAGGTGATATCTTTTCAGTAAAGATCTGTTTCATGTTAATTGTCTTGTCTTCAAAATCGTTGTTGCCACGTCGTACTACTTTCTCTATAGGTAGATCAGATTCAAGAAAACATTAGCAGCAGCGGACGTGCTCGCCGCCTGGCAGCGTCCGATCTGAGGTGTACTGCTACTAAGAAACACCTGCATAAAAACATCCGCCTGGAGTCTACACACTCGATATACGGGTCAGCGCGAAAAAGAATATGGCGGTTCGGCCATTGGCGCTACGGCCGAGGAGACCAGGCATGCATGGTACTTCTCGCGTGAAGACGTGTACCCGGGACGATGCTACTTCAGCTATGCGACAGTCCCAGGAAGATTCAATCCCTTCTTTCCTTTATTTTATTTAATTAAGTATGAAGACGGTCCAAGCTTTTAACCTCTAGTCTGTCTTCCGTCCATGTTTTGACGTAGTAGATTGATTTAACCCTACCATGAGTAGTACTACTACTGCTTGGCCTACTTGCTAGCACTGGCATGAGATGATTTATTTGAGATCAAGGTCCAGAGGAAAATTGCTACCGGTGGCACGCTCGTACACAACATCATGTGTTCTACTGCGGTATGAAGATCAGTAAACGGCAATGTCTAATCATAGCAGTCGTGCCCCTTCGAGATCAATTAGGTGCTAGCCTCACATGTCGGGCGTCACCGAGGCCGAGGAGTACGTGCCTAGCACGACCCGTACCATGCAATTACATGACCGAAGACACTTCAGCATGGGCAGCGGCATTCAGGGAGTTCCTTCCTTTTTAAATTAGGCGCATATGGTCGCTATCATCCACTAGTGGTTTTCTCTACCATGTGCATATATGAAAGTACTAACCAAAAGTGTTAGTTTTTGCAGCATGGTTTTTAATGGCCGATTAACGAACAGTGCAAACTAGCATTGCACTAGCGTTTCACCAACGCCTGCATGTGGAATTCTTTTTTCTCTTTTTTTTTGCACAGTCTAACGGACGTGATATATGCAACCGGATCTGCTGTCGTCACTCCTCCGTCTTCATTGACCTTGGTAACCAACTTCGACTGCGTCATGCGGTCAACTCTGTGGGCCGACGTCGTTGTCCTGCCAGCATCGATCAAGTTGTGGCGTCGCCTCAGTGCGCGTCCCTGTGTTAACGACATCGGCTGCGTCACGCATTCACCTCGGCGTGCCAACGTCATCATCACGCCTCGCCAAGACAGGGGGTTTCGCCTCACCACATCGACCGTGCTATGTCACCACTTCAGAATGCCGAACTCCTCGCTCGGCCATCTCGGGACCGGCTCGGGGGCTAGGACCTCGTCCCGCCGCAATCTCGGCCTGCGTCATCAACATCGAGCACATTAACCAGCTAAGTCACTTTCATGCTCAAAAACTTTCAGTTTTAAATTTTGTTCGGTTCGACCAAGCATTATACTTTATTTTGGCAAAGAGTTGTTTGTGAAAAACTTCTTTGTCAAAACTTTGTTTTTGACACACAAATTCAAATACCCTGGGGGGCTTCCTTTAGGAAGCCTTTCCTCTTGCATATGATTATACTTGTACGGCTCCATTCCTTGTTCGTGTATTACGCCACAACATGCACCATGTTGACTTAAGTGTTCCGCAAGCTGGGTTGCCTTGCTCCTGTGTTTACCCCTACGTTCCCGATTGTTCGGCTAGGGAGTAAAGGGAGCACCTCTGCGATTGTCACGATCGGGTCATCCGAGCTCGGACCTCAGACTGGGTGAAGCCGAAAGCTAGCACTCTTATTGTTTTCAATCAAGGTCGGCACACAACAAAACTCATGAGTACAAAAAATCTATTGCACAAGTCTCATAGTAACAGTGAGCAACCAAAGAAAGGTATCGGTGGGGGTACTATTTTCTTCGAAGATGCTTCTTACACTTCGTTAGTAATATAGCATAAGTTCCCTGAGCGCGCTTTGTCTGTTACAGCCTTATGGCCTGATTGCCTGGTTATCGGAAACACCGTCGATATTCTCGACAGGTGGAGTACATAACACTTTTCAGCCCTTGACCAAAGAGGGAGAAGCCGACGGTCGGTTAAGACGCGTTTAAAGTTCGGGTGAACACAGATATGATATAAGTACTTCGGTACATACGATCATTATACATAACATTCTTTTACCCAAGTCACTTGGGGCTCTTAAATTAGTATGAGCCGTTTTATAATAAGTGTTTTCTTCTTGGTCGTTGCAAAATCTTTTTCTATCACTCCTTTTTTCGACGCGAGTGTGTGGTCAATAGACGGGAAGCCTAGTTTCTCTCTCAAA
Organism: Triticum aestivum; assembly: GCF_018294505.1. Lineage (NCBI taxonomy): Eukaryota > Viridiplantae > Streptophyta > Magnoliopsida > Poales > Poaceae > Triticum > Triticum aestivum. Next base: position 256,567,417 of record NC_057796.1, on the reverse strand, counting down.
GCCATTCGAGTTTAGTTCGCTAAACTGGCCTAACGAGCAGTAATCCGCCTTCGGGATAAGAGGCTACAGCCGTGGGCTGACCCGCTTGAGGTCTTGAGATCGGATGTGTTAATGCATGACAGAAACACAAATTTTTGAAGACCAATTTCGGATTGGCACCGAACACTTGATCTAGTTCGGACGGCAAGTTTTTACTGAAGATTTTTGGTTTTCCAAAGCATATGGCACTTTTTAAACTATTTGTGTGTTTCCAGCATAAGTCTCGCAATGCAACGCCGGACACCTTTAGAGATTTGGCAAAAGCATTCTCGGATATTGCTATATACGCATCGGTTTCGAATTGTGTCTTCGGTCAATAGTTGGGTTGCCCGGCTCCTGTGCTTGCCTCCTACGCTCCGCTTTGTTCGGCTAGGTGTGCAAAGGGAGAACCACGGCAATGGTGCTCCCAGCTCGCATGGTTAAGCATCTCAGTTGAGAAAGCCGAAAACTGACTGTCACAATAAGCGCAAACTGGTCAGCGATCCGATGACAGTGTTAAATGATGGGCCGTTCATAACATTGGCCGAAGTGTTTACGACTTGACCTCGGCTGTCGCATAACACCAGCCGGGGGCTAGTAACTGGCCTCCCAACTTTAAACTCCTATGACTAAGTGAAAGTTATAAAGCCCGCATATCTGATTGCCTCATTTCTGCTAACACAACGGCCTTTGGGCACCGAGAAGTCGGCTAAGGTTGTTTGTTATTGCGGAAACACCCTGTGTAACATCTACAAGGGGGTGGAAGCCGACGATGGTCCATTTTCAACTGATAAACGGTCGCAATGGGTTCAAAATAAACATATCATTGGCATTTGTATTAAATATACAAGGGCCGCCTTCTGTAATCATCATTATAAAGCCATAAATATGCATCAATTTGACTTAAGATTTTGGCCAAGCTGGGTTGCCTGGCTCCTGTGCTTACCCCTACGTTCCCGATTGTTTGGCTAGGAGGTAAAGGGAGCACCTCTGTGATTGTTACTACCGGGTCATCCGAGTTAGTACCTCAGATTGGGTGAAGCCGAAAGCTAGCAATCTTAAATAATATAATTGGTCAGCAATGACAGAAGTGAAAATTTAGGTTCGCTAAAGACCACATAGTTCGGGAACTTTCCCCAAACTAAATCCTCAATATTTTGCTCCCACATTGATCGGAGCTGAGGTTTCATGATCATGCTTAGCATGACAACCCAAAGAAAGGAACCGGTAGCGGGATTATTTTCTTTGGAAGATGTTTCTTAAGTTAATACCTTTGTTTATAAAACCGTATGGCCGGATTGCCTTGTTTGCCGTAAATCTTTGCCCTCATAAAGGCTTTATAAGGAAAAACACTCCTCAGCTGCTGGCCGAGGAGGTTGAAGCCGATGGTCGGTCAACAGAGTTTTGTACAATGCGGATCCAAGCATTAATGATGTAGAGTACTTGGATACATAGAATCATTACACATACTTTGTGATTTTACTCTGGATATCAATCCTTCATTCGGCCACCCGTGCCCACATTAAGGCTCGGGGGCTACAGGGCTTCCCGCTCATTATTTATAAATTTAAAGGGGCACATCGATCCCGTGATCTGGTGTTGCCACCCGACAAGTGGCTCGGGGGCTACTGCATTGACAATCCAATGCAGAAAATTTAAAGTGCAATATAGTTTTTGAGAAGATTATGATCCTCAGGTTGGTCGGCCGCACCCAACCTGAGTCTCGAGTTCTTTGCACACCGCCTTTTGTGTCCCGAAGTATTCTGCCGAGCTAGGAGTTGATCCTCAGGCCGATTTTGTGAATCAACCTGAGTCTCAGGGGCCACTGGGATCAGCGGTCTTGTGTCATCCTTCAGGTGCATCTCGGGTTTTAGACCGATACACACCTTGAGGGCTACTGGCTATATATCTCGGTAGAGAATAAAATTGCACCAATCAAAAATATTGACAAAAAATCGGCCTGCAGTCGAGGTGGTGCACCACCTCGGAAGCAGTCCGGAATAAAGGTCGAGCGCCAGTGGCTGGCTCCATAGAGGGCATTTACGGCATTAAGCTCGGCTAAACTCCTTCAACTTTTTTGAACCAAGGTGATCTATGACACCGGATAAAGTCCGGCGTTGGAGCTTGTACATAGTCCGGCGCTGGAGCTCGGATGCAGTTCGGCGTTGGAGCTCGGCTGTAACAATACTCTTTGGATACAGTCCGGCGCTGGAGCTCGGATGCAGTTCGGCGTTGGAGCTCGGCTGTAACAATACTCTTTGGATACAGTCCGGCGGTGGAGCTCGGATACATTCCGGCGTTGGAGCTCGGAAGCGGTCCGGCGTTGGTGCTCGGCTGCAAAAGATACCTCGAATGCAGTCCGGCGTTGGAGCTCGGACGCAAGAGGAGACTGCCGCCCGGGAACAACTTCAAACCCTAGGTGTGGCATAAAAATAACAAGGCATTGATAAAGGCCGGAAACTTAGAGGGGCTCCTCGGATACCCGACGTGTAAACTCTTCGGGTGCACTTCGGCGATCCTCAAGATCGAAGAAGAGAAGATTTGTTGAACCAGTTTTCAAGACCGACGACCAAAGATGAAGAATAATTCAGAAGAATCGAGGAGCATCCCAAACTTGAAGACCGGTTCAGGGGGCTATTGACGGTGTCCTGGACTAGGGGGTACTCACCACGTCGTCTCCCGACCAGCTGGATCAGGCCGAGGACCCCCATGGCGGTTCACGATTGGGCCAGTTCAGACAACCCATGCCGCATACAAGAAGGTTTCCACAAGACTTGGCGCACAAGACAAGGACTCCTCAACCCTAGGCCTACTGTGCATATATAAACCGAGGCCAGGCTAGTCAATAGACAATCTCATATTCATTACTACAATCTCGTGGTAGATACATGTACTCTGTACTACACTCATATGAATACAATCAGAAGCAGCATGTAGGGTACTATCTCTTCGAGGGAGCCCGAAGCTGGGTAAAATCCCGTGTCCAGGTTACCATCGCTCCAAGACGCCTAGCTTAGGACCCCTACTACGAGATACACCGGATATAGAACCGACAGCGATTGCATAGGGTTTTCTGATGGAGAACGAGGTACGAATTCTTCATCCATCCCCGATAAATCCAAGTCACTTGGTCGCGGGTAATCCTAAGATGGCAGCCGCCGCCATTGATGCATTTTTCTTCCTACTGAATCTAGTGTGTTTCATTTGTAGTGCCCAAAGTGTGAGCACCCTACAGGTTTCTGCACCCTCGGCAAGACGCCACACTTGTTCCTTCTCATCCTAACACAGGATTTTAAAACGTGCATAATATGTTCCTAGAATCCTCTTTTCTATCTAGGAGGGTGGGGTTTTTTGAACATGCTGTCGACTAATTTGGAAATCTGGATTGCCATATTTGGATAAAAGGTACTAGTACTATGGTCAACACTGACGTGAAGGAGGAAATTATTTCTAGATTTCGATAGCGAATACATTGTGTTCTCATATTATTTTTCCTGCAGTGCATTCCTTGCTCTGCCAAAACACATGTACTCAAGATGGTTGGCCTTGCCATAACTGAATACACCAGTTTAACGGTCACATTGAAGACAAGCCATGGATATAAGTTCCGAGTTGGGTTAATGAACCAAGAAGATCGCTGCTTTTTTTACGGCCGAACTTGGATAAACATTCTCAAGTGCTACGGACTGAAAATTGGCGCAAGAATGTGGACAGAAATAGCAGAACCTGGTCTCATCTTCACTGTGATCTTCCACCTCGACGTCGTTCCAGTAGTTCATCCTTGTTAGTTTTGTATCTGGTTCTTGCTAGTTGCCTCGATTACTTCTTAATCCACCTATTATGTTTAACTAATCACAATTTAACTTTAGAAGTAGCAACGATTTGTGATTCCCTTGTCTCACGAAGATGCTACTTCTAACTAATATTTCTTATAATTGGTGGCACGTGTAGGTTATTTCAAAGTTAAGCAGGCTACTCGTTTGTTATTCTATAAGAACTGGACTATTGCTGATGGCACTGAAGTTCACTAGGACGACATCCACACGTTCCTACACTTTATTTGATCATCTTGAGGTCCTCGTGGGGCGTTTCAATGGTGGAAGGCCACGTGGGATATGTGTGCCACTGCTGCACACGTTGAATAGGTCCAACTGTGTCGAGAAACTTACGGTACGAGCTATTTTCTGTTATATATGTTGTTCATAAACTCTTGCTTATACACAGTTTTACATCTGTGATCTTGAAACAGAAACTGCCTAGTTCTATTGTTCCTATACAGATGCCTGACCATGGTCGGGTCAGACTTGCGATTGGTCACAACATGATGTTTATGTCGACCTACTTCATTCCCCTTGGAGGTGAAAAGATACTTATTCATGGGTGGTCTCAAATAATGAAGGCCCCTCCATCTTGGAGAATAGGACACAAGGTTATGCTGATGCTTTTCCATGGCTCTAAAGCGAATATCCTGTTTATTGACCACATTGCGAGATGAAGCCACTTTCAGAAGGTTGTGGATGCGTGGGGTGGCTCCTGGGCCTTGTCCTGGGGCTTGGTGGCCTCACCCTTGGTGAACTGCAGGCAAAGTAGCACTGTTCGAGGTGTGCTTTGTACGGTTGAACCTGTACAAGTACTCATACTGCTTTCGGCTATGGTTGTTAGGTGCCCCTACTGGTTTCAGTTAAGGTTGTTAAGTACTCCAGCTGCTTTTACAGTCTGTCTTGTTTCTTCAGTCATGTCTTCCTCCAGCCGCCAAAACCGAACTTGCGCCGGCAGGGCCGCCTGCTTCCGCCTCCGACGGCTGGCTGCGCCTCAGCGCACGCATCGCTGCCCCACCATCTCCTAAATCGTTAAGGCCGACGTCCGAGGCCTCGACGTCATCCTCCGCGCACTTTGATGCGTGCGCCGCGGCGGCGCCCTCTCGCGTTGTCAACATGGTCAACAAACAAGAGGAATCAGGAGAGGACTATACGTGGAGAGGATAACAGTAGGGGCCCACCATGTCATGGTCGTACGTTAGGAAGTTCCTCATTTTTTTTATATATACTCCATTATTAGCGTATAGAAAAATAAAATGCTTCCTCCTCGTGGTTTCCTGACATCTGGGACCCACGACATTGTCAGCGTATATAGTCAATAGATAAGAGAACAACACAAGATCGGCTGACATCTGGGACGTAGCTGCTCGAGCAGTATTTTTTTTATGTTGAGACGGAGCAGGGTTTCAACTGGGTTGTGGCCCGTCTAGCCCAGGCTTATATTTTACGTTCACCACATGACCAGCCCAGCTATCTTTTCTTTGTGAAAATGAGCCCAGTTTATTTTTTCTGAAGAATACCCAATCCAGGCCTACTTATTTTTCTACGCCCCGATGGCCTGCAACTCTTTCAAGACGGCTGCAAATCTTGAAAGTAATATGAAATGGGCTGTAAATATAAAAAACAGATGACAAATTGGCAATTACTTTATAATTTCTGAATTTTTTCACATTTTCAGATTCCAATTTCACTCGGCTTTAACCTAATTTAAATATATCTTCAAAGTACTTTAAATCTGGCTCGACATTTCGGTATTAAAAATAGTTTGGACCCCACAGAAATATTCGAAATTTTGTTTCAATTTTTAACCCTGGCCCTGGGCAACAAAAAACGGACAACAATAAATTGCATAAGAAGTTGCGATGAGCTATAAATTATTAAAAAATAGGTAATGGTCTAACTTGTGGACCTATTAAGTTGATGCGAATGAAAGATTTTTTTACTTATTATATACAACAAACGATTCTAGCAGACATAACCGTTGGATGTCAATCCAACGGCCGTCGTGCTTCTTCAATCTCAGATCTTCTTGGTCCAGCCGCGAAATCCAGCGCCGGCGGGACCGCCTGCTCCCACCTCCCGTGGCCGGTTGTGCAGCCGCGCAGGTCTCACCGCCCCTACTACTCCCACCGCTGGCCAGGCCATCCCTCTACTCACCCACATCCCTCCACTATTGTGGTTTTGCTGCCTCTGGGTCATTCCCTTCCTGGGTCTCGCCGTCGTCCATCGTGCTGGTGTTCTCAGCACGGCGTGGTCAACGTTGTCGACAAACGACAACATCGGAAGAGGGATGTACATGGAGAGGCTGACAGTTGGGACCCACGTGGTCCATGGCTGCACGCAAACAAGTACCTCCTTATTACGCCAAGAAGAATGAATCCTCCCAATGACAGTTGGGACCCAAGCTATATCTTGGCACGGAAGGAAGTGCCTCCTTATTAAGCGAAAAATAACAAGTGCTCCCCATGACAGCTGAGGCCCACCAGATTTGGAGGCTGACTTGTGGCCCTACTAAGTTGACGCGGGAGGGTGTTGTCAACTTAGTCAACAAACGATTCTATCACTAGTGACCGTTGGATTGTTAACATCCAACGGTCGTCCTGCTTCTTCAACCTCTGATTTTCTTGCTCTAGCCGTCCAAACCACCGCGTGCTCCTGCCTCCCATGGCCGTCTGTGCTGCTGCGGAGGCCTCACCGCCCCCTATTACTCCCACCGCTGGCCAGGCCATCCCTCTACTCACCCACACCCCTTTATTCCGCGACGACGCCAGCCTCACACCGCAGTCGAACCAGTCAACCCTCGTACTCCTCTCCGCGTGGGCATCCACTGCCGCGTCTTCCCCGGCTCTTCGTCGTCCCCTTCCTAGGCCTCGCCGTCGTCCACTGCCTTGGTGCTCACGGCGCAGTGCCGTCAATGTGGTCAAGGAACGACTTCCATCGGAAGAGTACTGTACGTGGAGAGGCTGACAGCTGGGTCCAAGGCCGCAGCACGGAAGTGCAACCTTATTACACATAAAATAATGGTTCCTCCACCTTATAGCAGGGAACTACCAGATGGGCCACCGTATTACGTGAAAAAACGTTTCCCCCTGACAGCTGGGACCCACCAGGTACATCTTCGCATGCAAGGAAGTGCGTCCATATTACGGGCAAAAAAAATGATTCTCCCCCTAACAGCTGGGACCCACCAGCTATTTCTTCGCATGAAAGGAAGTGCCTCCTTATCCTCCCTCACAGTCGGGACTCATCTGGTCGAAGCGTACATAGCGTTGTCATTCTGGTTGCGAACGTGTACGTACATACTGGTCGATCGGTCTGTCTGCAGGCTGCAGCGATGAACCGTGGCCGAGTAAGGAAGGGCACGTGTCGTAGTAGAGGCGCAGACGTAGCATGTCACGCAGCCCCGTCAATATGGTGCACACGTACGTACAACCATGGTGCAAGAAAGTAAATACAGCCACGTACGTACATACAGGCGGGGTCTCGAATGCCTACTCGCGAATATGTATGACCAGTGCTCGTGTACATTGGCAGCCAACCGGCTGGGTCGGAAAGGAGAAACTGTGTCGTCCTATTCATCGGTTGGCAATGGAATGCGTCGTGTTCATCGGGAGCCGGCCGGCTTGGACGGAATAGCCAAAACGAGGCCTGGCGTACCATAGAATGGAGGAAACGGCCTTGTGTTCGACTGCCTACGGTCGAAACGGGGTCCTGTTGATTGTGAAGGGTATGGCGTACCGCAAAAGGGAGGAAACAGAATTCTCTTTGACCTCCTACAGTCGAAACGGGGGTCCTGTTCATCGGGAGGGGTGTGGCGTACCGCAAAACGGGACTCCACGGGCTACTGTTCATCCACCGTCTACTGCCTCGCTCCAGCCTCCACGGGCTACTGTTCATCCACCGTCGACCTCCTCTAGCCTCCACTTGCGACTGTTCATCCACGACGTCTCACTCCTGCCTCCATCAGCCACTGTTCATCCACCGGCTCCTATTGATCCAGCCTCCACCGGCTACTGTTCAACCAGCCCTCTCCACGGGGTCCTGTTCAACCAGCCCTCCACGGGCTACTGTTCATCCAGCCCTCCACTGGCTAATGTTCAACCAGCCCTCCACCTACTGCTGTTCATCCAGCCCTCCACGGGGTCCTATTCATCCACCCCCAACCGGCTCGCTCGGGGTCCTGTTCATCCAGCGGCAACGTCCTCTACTACCACGGGGTCCTGTTCATCCAACCCCCACCGGGAACTGTTCATCCAACCCCCAACAGCGCTCACTGGTTCATAAAGAGGTAGCAGGTTCGATCGGCTTCAGTTAGCAGCAGCAGTGAAGGAATCGGTCGATCGGGTTCAGTTAACAGCCAGGGATCGATCGATCGCTCAGGTTCAATAATGCATAGCAGTGCAATCGCACTGGTTCAGTAGGCGAATGCCTCACTCGGGTTCAGTTAGAGCACAATGCATCGCACCCACGCGCGTACGTGTACGAGAGAAACGCGCAATCCCTCCATGCATCGCTCAGCCCCGAACACTCACTGTAACCGCATGAATTGAGCTAATCTGCAAAAAAATACTATTTCCAAAAATAGTCAATTCAATGCCGGGAACTCCCAGATATTTTCCTCGCCCTCGCTTCTACCATGGTTTTTTTCCGTCATGGCCCAAAGAATGTCATGCAGCTACGTCTCTAGTCCGCCTAGGATGAAAAGACCATTTTCTGTCATGATTTTTGCCATAGAAGTAGGAGCCCTCCACATCTATGATGATACCGGGTTTTTGTCAAAATTATCGTCATAGAAGTGTCATAAGCATGAAAGAAAAAAATTCGTTTGGCCCAAAATGTCACGGATATGTCTTTTTTGTAGTGGGGGGAGCCGTCGTTGGCTTGAAGAGCCGCTCTTCGAAGACGCCAGGCTTCTGGGGTTCGCGCCGGGACGCCCGCTTGGTGATGTCGTCCACTTCCTTGTTCGGGCCACGCGGTATGTGCAGCAATTCCAAGCCCAAGAACCATTTTTCAATTTTGCATTCCTCTTCTAGATAGGCCTCCATGTGCTCGTCCCTGGGCTTGTATTCCATGTTGGAGAGGTTCACAAGGAGCTGAGAATCGCCCTTGATGGTGAGGCGCCTAACTCCTAAGGCCGCCGCAGCCCTGAGGCCGACGATCAGGCGTTCATATTCTGCGATGTTGTTGGAGACCTTCTCGTTCTTCTAGAAGCAGAGTTGCACTACGTAGTAGAGCTTGTCCTGGTTAGGTGAGATGAGTATGGCTCCAACCCCCGCGCCTTGGTGCGCGAACGCACCGTCGAAGTACATGACCCAGCTGTCGGGCGCCTCGTCCCCTGGCATGAGGGAACGGTCTTCATCCACCCCCGGTCTGGGGCGTCGGTCCATTTCTCCACAAAGTCAGCGAGGGCCACGCCCTTGATGACCCTGGTGGTGCTGAACTCCAGCTGTAACACCTGTAGCTCGATGTTCCACTCAGCAACCCTCCTCGCGGCATTGGGGCTCTGGAGCACCTTCTCCAGGGGGTACGCGGAGAAAACCTTGATGGGGTGGCCTTGGAAGTAGTGGCGCAACTTCTTGGAGGCGACAAGGAGTGTGAGCAGGAGCTACTGCAGGATGGGGTAGCGCGCGCGTCACGCAGCACCATGCTGATGAAGTACATGGGGTGCTCGAGGAGGGAAGGGCTGTCGACGGCATCCGGCCCTGCCTGAGATGCAGGGGCCTCAGGAGCCTTACCATCTGATGGGATAGCCGGGACCTCAGGAGCGCTGTCCCGAGGCAGCGATGGTGCGGCTGTAGGTGGTCTGCTGCGCTGCGCACCTGCGCCTGTGCGCTCTTCCCGGACCGCCACGAGTGCTGCGCTAGCCAGGTGGGGTGTGGCGGCCAGATAAAGCACCAGGGGCTCAAGAGGTCGAGGTGCCACCATTAGAGGAGGGCTAGTGAGGTACCTCTTGAGGTCTTGAACGCAGCCTCGACCTCCGGAGTCCACTCGAACAGGCCCTTCTTTTTCATCAGCTTGAAGAACGGCAGGGCGCGCTCGCCGAACTTGGAGATGAAGTGCCCCAGCAAGGTCACGCGACCCGTGAGTTTCTGCATCTCCTTGAGGGTCTGCGGCAGGCTCATCCTCTCTATCACCCTGATCTTCTCTGGGTTAGCCTCGGTCCCTCTGTGTGACACCAGGAGACCCAGCAGCTTGCTAGATGGGACGCCGAACACGCACTTGTCCGGATTGAGGCATAGTTTTACCTTGCGTAGGTTGGCGAACGTTTCTTCCAGGTCCTCGATGAGGGTCCTTGCTTCCTGTGACTTGACCACTATGCTGTCGACGTATGCCTCAGCATTTCTCCCGAGCTGCCGGCCCATGGCAATGTGCATCAGTCGCTGGAAGGTTGCGCCGGCATTGCGCAGCCCGAACAGCATGTAGGTGTAGCAATACACCCCGCACGGGGTCAGGAAAGCTGTCTTCTCGACGTCCTGCACCGCCATCATGATCTAGTGGTAGCCCGAAAAGGCATCCAGGAAGCACATCAAGTCGCACTCGGCGGTGGAGTCAACGATTTGGTTGATGCGCGGAAGAGGGAAAGGGTTCTGAGGGAAAGCCTTGTTGAGGCTTGTGAAGTCGACGCACATGCGCTCCTTTCCCCCTTTCTTGGGAACAATGACCGGGTTGGCCAACCAATCCGGGTGCCATACTTCTCGGATGACGTCGGCTTCTAGCATCTTGTGGACCTCCTAGATGATGAAATATTGCTTCTCTGGGGCTTGCTGCCGCTCCTTTTGCTTTACCGGGTGCGCGCCGGGGCACACCATCAGATGGTGCTCAATCACGCCCCGCGGGACGCCAACCAAATCCATCGCCTCCCATGCAAATACATGTTTATTCGCACGGAGGAAGCCGACCAGCGCTTCTTCTTGATCTGGGGGAAGGCCGGCGCCGATGGTGAAGGTGGGGCCTGGGCCCCCGTCGTCGATCGGCACCTGCTTCGTCTCGGCCCTGTCCTGAGAGAACAGTTGCTTCTTCTCTGCCTATGCAGCCCCTGGGGCCTCCGGAGTGCCCTTTGCGTCCGGCCACCATGGCCTTGAAGGCAAGCTTGAGGGCCAGGAGTGCGTCACTGGTGTCTCCAACCACAGTAAGGATGCCGCTGCTCCTAGGCATCTTGATGACTTTGTAGCCCGGGTGCATCGCCGCCATGAATTTGGCAAGTGCTGGATACCCAAGGACGGCGTTGTATGGGAGGCCGATGCGGGCGATGTCGAAGCCGATGAGCTTGGTGTGGTAGTTGTAACACATGCCGAAGGTGACGGGGAGGCGGATCTTCCTAGAGGAAGGGTCGAGTCGTCGACCACCCCTGAGAAGGGTTTGGTGGGGGCGAGTTGGTCGTAAGGCACATGAAGCTGATCGAAGGCTTCCCCGGAGAGGATGTTGAGGCCAGCGCCGCTGTCGATGAGGGTCTTGGTGACTGCAACCTTGCAGATGGTGGGGGTGCAGAGCATGGGGAGTGCGCGTGCGCCGACCATAGTCCTGGGGTGATCCCTGTAATCAAAGGTGATGCCGGCCTCAGGCAGTGCCTGGCCTGGGGGAGCCCCCTGCCGCGGTTGGGCGGCCCCCACCTGCCGGAAGAGCTGCTTAGCGTGGCAGCTTGAGACTAGCGCCTACGACCCGCCGAGAATGGCCGCAACAGCGTGAGGCGCTGGTGCTGTGAAGCGTGCGAGGAACAGATCGCATAACTCCTCCCAAGAGGTCACCGAGGACTCCAGCAGGCCGAGCAGCCAGGAGCGCGGCACGCCCTTAAGTGCCATGGGAAGCCAATTCGCCATGACTTGGTCGTCGCCTCTCTCCACCCAGACAGCCTCCACGTACACCTGGAGGAACTCTGTGGGGTCCACTACGCCGTCGTACTGCGGGGGCAGCTCCGGCCTGAACTTTGGCGGCCTCTGCAACCGCCACAGGCCGGGGGTGAACGCACGGAGGCCTGCAGCACCTCCGTAAGCGCCTGGCAGCGCGGCGGGCAAGGTGGCATCTGCCATGGGGACGGCGAGGCGCAGGCGGGGTGAGGTTGATGAGGAAGAAGAACTTCGACACACCCCTACCTAGCGCGCTAAATGTCGGATTCAGGGCTCCGCGGACCCTAGAAAGGTTCGAACTTTGGGGCATGTGTGAAGAACTCGACCTATCCAGCCATACACTCCGTCGTCCCATGAACTAGCTCGATGAACAAGAAAGAGGATGGACTCTCCAGTTTACCCAGGTTCGGGTCACCTTGCGGTGTAAGACCCTACTCCTGCTTTTCGGTGGATTAATGGGCCTCACGAGGGGCTGAGGATGAACAAGAACAAGGGATGAACAATCTCACGAGGTCTGCTCTGGTGAGGGTGGAGTCGATCCCCCCTCTATGGTGGTGGCTAACCTATATATATAGTGGCCTCGGTCCTCTTCCGCCAAAATGTAGGCAGGAAGGGATCCCATAGTGGCCAATTTGAAAGGGGAGAAGTAGTACATCTTATCCTGGCGAAAGGTGGTCTTCGCGTGCAAAGCTTCTGGTCGTGACGTCGTGGTGGGCTTGGCAATGACATCCTTCTTGCCGTCCTGGTGGTCTTGGTCTTGTTGCACTAGAATGGAAACCTTTGTCTTATTCCTCGGGACCCCGCGCCCGTGCTTGCGTCCTTAGCACCAAAGAGGAAACTGTCTCCTCTGCGCCCGCTGGCCTTGGTCATCATGGCTAGCGTCACCGCAACCTTGTGAGGATGGGCGCTTGCATAGGAATCTCCGCTCCTCAGGAGCCGCCCACGGGAGGCCGCTCCCTTAGGAGGTCTTGTCGTCGTCCGCCTCGCGAGGGTCTTGTCTTGTTGGTCTTCGTAGATGGGCCGTAGCAGGCCATCGATGTAGCCACGCCATGGGCCGCATGCAGGCAAGTCTAGGTACCCTGGTTCCCAGAACGCCGTCAGGAATCTTCCGTCTTTGTCATCATCAACCATCCTCCATCACCAATTTCATGATGCTCACCGCCGGGAGTGAGTAATTCCGTCCTAGGCTTGCTGAACGGTGATGGGTTGGATGAGATTCATCATGTAATTGAGTTAGTTTTGTTAGGGCTTGATCCCTAGTATCCACTATGTTCTAAGATTGATGTTGCTCTGAGTTTGCTATGCGTAATGCTTTTCACTAGGGCCGGCGTGCCATGATTTTAGATCTGGACCATTTATGTTTTCACCATTATATCTATGTTCTTGATCCGATCTTGCGAGTTATATGCACCTATTACGTGTTATGATCCGCATACCCCAAGGTGACAACAATTACGATTCTTTCCGATGATGACCATAGTTTGAGGAGTTCATGTATTCACTATGTGCTAATTCTTTGCTCTGGTTCTCTATTAAAAGGAGGCCTTAATATCCCTTAGTTTTCATATGGACCCCGCTGCCACGGGAGGGTAGGACAAAAGATGGCATGCAAGTTCTTTTCCATAAGCATGTATGACTATTTACGGAATACATGCCTACATTATATTTATGAACTAGAGCTAGTTCTGTGTCGCCCTAGGTTATGGCTGTTATACGATGAATATTATCCAACATTATCACTGATCCAATGCCTATGAGCTTTTCACATATTGATCTTTGTTGCATTACTACTAATATTTCCACTGTTACAACTGCTACAAAATTAAAGCTGCTACTGTTGCCATTACTGTTGTTGTTACTACTATTGCTATCACTATCAAACTATCATATTACTGTGATACTGATAACTTTGCTAAAGATATTTAATCTGTAGGTGTGGTTGAATTAACAACTCAACTGCTAATACTTACAAATATTCTTTGGCTCCCCTTGTGTCGAATCAGTAAATATGGGTTGAATACTCCACCCTCGAAAATTGTTGCGATCCCCTACACTTGTGGGTTATCAAGACCTATTTTTGGCACCATTGCCAGGGAGCGTAGCTATATTTATTGAGTCACTTGGGATTTGTATCTATTTATCACTATGAAGAATATTAAGGATGAAAGAACCAAGATCATTCCCTCTAAGATGAGGGGAGGTAAGGAACTATTATCTAGCTCTGCACTTGATTCACCTTCTATTTTGAGTAAGCTTGCAACACCAGAACATGCTATTAATCGTGATATGTCGCAATTAATTGATGATGCTACTTTTTCTATGAATGATGCTATTGATGATGCTAGTACCTTTCTTGATTAGAATGTGCCACTAGGAGAATTTCTTGATGAACAACTTGCTAGAGCCAAAGAAACTGAGAATGCTGAAACTGATGAGATTACTGAAATTGATGCAATTATTGAAACTGAAAGTTATGAAACACATATTAGACCTAGCTCTAATAGATATGAATTGCCTGAAATACCCGAGGGTTATGTTATGGATGGAGAGGTAGCTAGAGACTTTCTTGTTTGTAAGGATAGAGATGGTCTTAAGAAATTATTATGCAAGTTGAAAGAAAAATCTTTGAATGCTAGAATGAAATATGATCCTAAGTTTGCTACTTCACATATCTTCATTACTGATAAGGATTATGAATTTTCTGTCGACCCAGAGTTAATTACTTTGGTTGAATCCGATCCTTTCCAAGGCTATGAAACTGAAACTGTTGTGGCACATCTTACTAAATTAAATGATATAGCCTATTTGCTCATGAGGAAAAAAATCACTATTACTATATTCTTAAGTTATTTCCTTTCTCATTAAAGGGTGATGCTAAGATATGGTACAATACTCTTGCTCCTGGTTGTGTGCGTAGTCCCAGGATATGATTTATTACTTCTCTGAAAAATATTTTCCCGCTCATAAGAAACAAGCTGCCTTACAGGAAATATTTAACTTTGTGCAAATTGAAGAAGAAAGTCTCCCACAAGCTTGGGGGAGGCTTCTCCGGTTATTTAATGCTTTGTGTGATCATCCTCTTAAGAAAAATGAAATACTTGATATCTTCTATAATGGACCAACTGATGCTTCTAGGGATTTCCTAGATAGTTGTGCTGGTTGTGTTTTCAGGGAATGAACTATTGAACAAGCTGAGGAATTATTGAAGAATCATGATGATTGGACACTTCCTGAAGCACCGCCTAAACCCACTCCGAAGAATAGGGGTATTTTATTTCTCAGTCCTGAAGATATGCAAGAAGCAAAGAAATGTATGAAAGAAAAAGGTATTAAAGCTAAGGATGTTAAAATTTTACCACCTATTGAAGAAATACATGGTCTTGACACACCACCACAAGTGGTAGAGGTAAATTCTCTTTTAAAGTCCTATGAAGGTGACATCCCTTATAATAAACCTCCTAGTCAATGCTTATATGATTTTGACAATTAGATTATGAAGCTAGATCATTTCAATGCCTATGTTATGAAACAATTAAAACAAAATTCGGATATGATAGCTCCCTTGAGTGACTTGTTATTTAGAATCACTAATGGTGTTAGAGGAGTAGGAAAACATGCTTCTATGGCTCAGACTCAGTTAGAACAAGTTGCTAAATCTCAATGTGAGTTACTCAATGAAATGAATAATGATATGAATGATCATGTTGTTAGAGTAGTGACTAGAGGAGGTAGAATGACTCGGGAGCCACTATATCCTGAAGAACACCCTAACAGAATTGAACAAGATTCTTAAAGAACCAATGTTGATGCAGCTAGTCCATCTAAAAAGAAAAACAAAAATGATAGGACTTTGCATACTTCTAGTGAACCTGAGGTGGAAAAACCTTCTGATAATGATAATGATGTTTCTATTTCTGATGTTGAATCTCAATCTGGTAATGAACATTCACCTAGTGATAATGAAAATGACAATGATGATATTCATGTAGAAGCTCAACCAGACAATGATAAAGAACCAACTAAGAATGTTGAAATAGAACCTACTATCGATCTTGATAACCCACCTTCTAAAAATAAACGTTATGAGAAAACAGACTTTGTTGCTAGAAATCTTGGTAAAGAAAGAGAACAATGGGTTCAGAAACCCATGCCCTTTACACCTAAACCATCTAAGAAAAAGGATGAGGAAGAATTTGAACGCTTTGCTGAAATGCTTAGGCCAGTCTTTTTGCGTACTCGTTTGACTGATATTTTAAAGATGGCCCCTTATGCTAAATATATGAAATATATTGTCACTAATAAAGGAAAAATACCTGAAGTTGAAATCTCCACCATTCTTGCTAATTATTCTTTGAAGGATGGAGTACCTAAGAAACTAGGAGATCCAGGATACCAACTATACCATGTTCCATCAAAAGAAGTTATGTCAAAACTGCTTTATGTGATTTAGGAGCTGGTGTTAGTGTTAAGCCTTTCTCTTTATACAAAAGGCTAGTTTTGAATAAACTCACATCCATGGAAATATCTTTGCAAATGGCTGACAAATTAGCTGCAATACCTATCAGTATTTGTGAGGATGTGCCCGTTGTTGTTGTTGCAAATGTTACTATCTTAATAGACTTTGTTATACTTGGCATGTCCGAGGACGACAACATGTCGATTATCCTTGGTAGACCCTTTTTGAATACTGCAAGGGTTGTTATTGATTGCTATAAAAGCAAAGTCACTTTCCATATCAATGCTAATGAGCATACGGTGCATTTTCCGAAGAAACAATTTCAAGTGAATGGTATTAATGTTATTGAAAAGGCTCCGCCAATTACTACTAGAAGCTTTCAACTCCCTCTACCTACTGTCAAAAAGAAATATGAAATACTTATTGTCGGGGAGATGCATATCCCCGTCGAGGTAACTTAGTGTTTTATGAAAGTTCATCGGGTTCACGCTAACCGAAAGTGGTTGTCAATAAGACTTGATCAACCTTATTAACGGATTATTTTCGAGAGGCATTTGGTCGATGAATTATGTCCCTACTTTTTTTTTCTGTTACTTTTTAGTTAAATACAATAAAATGCCATGTTTATCCTGTTTTGTGAATTTTCCATGCAATAAAAAGTGCTCAGAATGACCTTAAATTTCAGCATGATTTTTTCTGATTATTTAAAAATTTCTGGCACTGAAAACACCACGGGGGGGTGCCCCAGGTGCCCACTAGGCACCAAGGTGCGCCACACACACCTGGCGCGTATTGGTGGGTAGTGGGCCCCACAAGGCCCCCTCACTTATCCCTTTAGCTCACTTCATCACCTACCTCCATAAAAATCACTCTAGCTCTCTCCCTCGTGTTCTTGCTCACAAACCCACAGATTTCAATCTCTTTGCTTAGAGCTCCATTTCCGAAACTGTTTTGGGAGATTGCTAGTTGGTATGTGACTCCTCCATTGCTCCAATTATTTTTTGTTCTAGTGGTATATATTTTGAGTAATTAACTACTCTTGGTGCTGCTGTAAATGAGCTTGCATGTTGAATTCTTTGAGTTCTAAGTAGTTTGAATGCTTGATATAGTCTCTAGACATCCATATGAGTAGATGCTATCAATCTTGTGAAGTTTTGTTGATACCATTTTGTGGCCCAAAAATTTCAGAAATTTGTTCTCAGGAAGATGGAGATTTTTCGTAGGAGTTCATCTAAGAAGAATGCCAAGGGAGTCACCGGTGAATCATCAGCTGGTGACATCAACACTCCGCGATGGACGGAGGCCCGAACTTGCGAATGGACGCACATTGCCTTCACGGAAGAAGCCAGATTCCACCAAGAGTTCGCGCAATTTGTTGCATATGTTGGACTTACCAACTTCCTTGCAGATGATTGTGACCAACACCACACCCTCATGATTTCCTTTGTACAAATTTTTATTTCCTAAATAGGCTTGAACCTCCTGCGGTGTGGTTTAATTTATACTCTGAAACCCGTTAGATACCGCTCACTGAATTTTGTGAGATATGCCTAATTCCCTCTGATGAGGAATTAAGAGAGCCTCGACCGACAGAGTTCGAGGACTTCTTCCTCACTTTAACAGTGGGTGAGGAAAGGGGCGTGTCGAAAGCCATAGCCACTAGCATGCAATTCCCTTCTGTTCATTACTTTGCCTTATTTATCATGAAGTGTTTGACTGCCAGAGAGAAAGGCTTACTTAGCGCCCCTGACCTTGCCATCTTACGCCGTGCACTTCATAATGACCACACCTATAACCTAGGGGCTATTATTGCACGTCATGTACACACTAATAGGACTAAGGGTAAAATCCATGGTGGTATTTATGCCACTCGCTTAGCGAGATGTTTTAATGTTGAGATACGCCACCACGATTATCCGTTACCTAGGGTTTACTTGGACCACCAGGCAACGGTGGACCACCAGTTTCTTCATGCTCCCGATTCTTTTAACCATATTCATTATAACTTAGTATTCAGTGAGAATACCCGTGATGTTATCCCGTTGCATGCACCTGCTTTATTTGATTCTATTTCCAGGAACGGATACATCGTCCTACCAGGGGACATTGTTGCCACCGAAACACCCAGGCAGCGGCAGAGGAGGAGCCCCAGCAGTGGGACGCTCAGGTGCCGCCGCCTCAGCACTTTCACATGGGACTGGAGGGCTACTACGGGTGGTTATTACCAAGCTAGGCCTAAAGCCTAAGCTTGGGGCAGTACGTATTTCCACCAACATTACATTCATGTTTACACACTTCATTTCAGTTGTCGATGTTCATAATTTTCATTGTATTATCCATGTTTGTTTTATTTTTTGCTTTCTGCTTGTGTGTTTGAAAATCTTTGAGAAAATCCAAAAATATTTCTTGCTTCTTTTCAGTTTTCCTTTCTAGTTTAAATTAGTTGTTGTATTAAAAGAAAACCCAAAAAGATTTCTCAATAATTCTTTTGTTTGTTGGGAGCTTTCTTGTGTAAATAGTTTTCTCATTTTTGTTTTTCTTCTTTAATTTGCTTTCTTCATGAAAAATCAAAAACTCCAAAAATATTTTAGTGTGTTTCTCTGAAATTATTTTCTTTTGTTTCGTTGAGTCATACTAAGGAGAAGACCACGATGAAAATGTTAAGTGGCTCTCATATGCGTTATTGTTGATCTAACAAAGGGCCCATATTTCTCCTCTGAATAAAATGTTGCAGATTCTAGCTTAGTCCACGACACTCTTGCACTATTATTATTTTCATATCATTCGGTCGTGCAAGTGAAAGGCAATAATGATGATATTTGATGAAGTGACTCTGGCAGGGGAAAACGGGTATGAACTCAACTTGTTTTTGCTTTTGTAAATATGTTTAACTCAGTATCCATGATTCAGCATATTATGATTAAACATGTTTGCAATGACAATTAGTGATCATAGTTGCTCATGCCATGCTTAAGTAGCTAGGAGTGGATAATGATTTACCTTAGATGTCAACATGCATTAAAATGATTGTGATGTAGTATGATGATATGGTATCCTCCTCTGAATGTTTTGAGTGGCTTGACTTGGCACATGTTCACGCATGCAGTTGATTCAAAATCAACATAGTCTACACAATATTTATGTTCATGGTGTTTATATCCTACTCATGCTAGTATTCAATGTTAATTATACATAATGCATGTTCATGACTGTTTTCGCTCTCTAGCTAGTCGCTTCTCAACCTATTTGCTAGCCTTCGCCTGTACTAAGCGGGAATAATGCTTGTGCATCAAAATCCTTAAACCAAAGTTTTTCCAGATGAGTCCAATATATCTACCTATATACGGTATTACCCTATCGTTCCATGTAAATTTGCATGTGCCACCTCTAAAAATTCAAATGAACATATGTTTTGTGAGCCCGGACCGCTCATGGAGCGGCAGGGGGTGGTCAGTATCTTCCATGCTAAGCGGATTATTCTCATGATGAGTGTTTATTCACTCGTCCTTGCACGAGAGGGGCCAGTAATCGGGATGCCCAGTACCATGATCAAAATTGCAAATAATTGAATAAAACTCCCCCGGAACTGTTATTGTTATGGAAGGCACCAGTGAATTCAGCTAGCCGTGGCTTGTGTTTGTTGGTGGAGGGGGAGTAAACTTTACTTTTATCACTTGGGAACCGCCGCTGATGTGTTTAGCATGGAAGATATTGAATACTCTTGGTTGTAACATTGACTAGAAACGTATACCTCCCAAAATTATATTTATCTCTGATTAAAACTTCAAGCTCTGGCACCTCTACAAATCCCTGCATCCCTCTGCGAAGGGCCTATCTATTTACTTTTATGTTTTTTACTTTTATGTTGAGTCATCACCTTCTCAAATAAGCACCAGTCCTGAGAGCAGTACTATCATCCTCATGCATTGTGCATAGTTAATGTTGATTTTATCATGACTGGATCTCTTCTACCATGAATTACAATGTTTAGTCGCTGCTTGAACATTGGAGGTGCTATGCATTTATGAGGTCTCAGAAAGGGCTAGCGAGATACCATTATTGTCATATTAAATCATGATTGTTTTGACAAAGTGTTGGCATTTGAAATATTTTATTATTGCTCGCTAGTTGATTATGCCATTGATATGAGTGAATATAATCTGTAAGAGTTATTGCTTGCATGGTTAGTTATGATTTTTGCTGAAAACCTGGGTGCTATTTAAGCATATATATGGACACAAGAACAAAAGTGTTTGTAAAAGTTTTTCTTTATCACTTTCAGTTTATCAACTGAATTGCTTGAGGACAAGCAATGGGTTCAGCTTGGGGGAGTTGATATAGTTAAGTAATGGAGCAATGACCAGACTTGTATTCCATCGCTTGATGTCGCTTGAAGCTACATTGGTATTTCCCCAAGGAGGAAGGGATGATGCAGCACAACGGCGGTAGGTATTTCCCTCAGATATGAAACCAAGGTAATCGAACCAGTAGGAGAACCAAGCAACACAATGTAAATAGCCCCTGCAACAAATAACAACACCTCGCAACCTGACGTGTTAAAGGGGTTGTCAATCCCTTTCGGGTAACGGCGCCAGAAACGGTGCGCGGATGGGAGAAAATTATAATAGATTGAAATAATAGATCGCAAATAAAATAAAGTGCAGCAAATATTTTTGGATTTTTGGTTTAATAGGTCTGAAAATAAATGCAAGGAAAAAGTAGATCGCAAAGGCAAATATATGAGAAATAAGACCCGGGGGCTGTAGGTTTCACTGGTGGCTTCTCTCGAGAAAAATAGCAAACGGTGGGTGAACAAATTACTGTTGGACAATTGATAGAACTTCAAATAATTATGACGATATCCAGGCAATGATCATTATATAGGCATGATGTCCAAGATTAGTAGACCGACTCCTGCCTGCATCTACTACTATACTCCACACATCGACCGCTATCCAGCATGCATCTAGTGTATTAAGTTGATGCAAAACCGGAGTAATGCAATAAGAACGATGACATGATGTAGACAAGATCTATCTATGTAGAGATAGACCCCATCGTTTTATCCTTAGTAGCAACGATACATACGTGTCGGTTCCCTTTCTGTCACTGGGATCAAGCACCGTAAGATCGAACCCACTACCGGGCACCTCTTCCCATTGCAAGATAAATAGATCAAGTTGGCCAAACAAAACCCAAATATCAGAGAAGAAATACGAGGCTACAAGAGATCATGCATATAAGACATCAAAGAAACTCAAATAACTTTCATGGATATAAAAAGCTATGTCTGATCATAAACTCAAAGTTCATCAGATCCCAACAAATACACCGCAAAAGAGTTACATCATATGGACCTCCAAGAGACCATTGTGTTGAGAATTCAGCGAGAGAGAGAAAGACATCTAGCTACTAACTACGGACCCGAAGGTCTACAAAGAACTACTCACGCATCATCGGAGAGGCACCAATGGAGGAGGTGAACCCCATCCGAGATGGTGTCTAGATTGGATCTGGTGGTTCTGGATTCGGCAGCGGCTGGATGAATATTTTGTCGACTCCTCTAGGGTTTCTGGAATATTGTGGTATTTATAGAGAAAAGAGGCGGTCCGGGGGGCACCCGAGGTGGGCACAACCCACTAGGGCGCGCCTGGGCCTCCTGGCGCACCCTGGTGGGTTGTGCCTCCCTCGAGGCACTCCCTAGGCACAGCCAGGGCCCAAAGTGTTCCTTCTGGCTCATAAAAAATCATCGTGGAGTTTCGTGGTATTTGGACTCCGTTCGATATTGATTTCCTGCGATGTTAAAAACATGAAAAAACAGCAACTGGCACTTGGCCCTATGTCAATAGGTTAGTACCAAAAAATGATATAAAATGATTATAAACCATCCAAGATTGATAATATAACAGCATGGAACAATCAAAAATTATAGATACGTTGGAGACGTATCATCCCTCGAGGGGTATATATACAGTTACACGAGAGAGAGAGAGATACATGGGGAGGTGATCGTTAGCTACAAAGGCTCACAGGTTGAGCATGCCGTGCATGGGATCGTGGGCATGTGCACGAAGTGCACGCGCTGGTGATCCATCGGAGGATGCGGTCTAGCAGTTAGCCACGCCGAGGTGGGCTGACGATGTGTTCCAACACCCCCCCCCCCCCCCCCCGTAGCCAAAACGTGAGGTTCTCGAGCGTTGAGGCTGGAGTGGAACTCGTTGATGGGAGCCCCTTGGTGAATATGTCTACAAACTGAGAGCTCGTGGGCACGTGCAGGACGCGCACCTCGCCCAGAGCGACGCGCTCACGGACAAAGTGTAGGTCGATCTCCACATGCTTCGTCCGCTGATGCTGCACCGGATTGTGAGGCAGGTACATGGCGCTGACGTTGTCACAGTAGATGACCGTGGCATGTGCAGGAGGCTGGTGGAGCTCGCCGAGGAGCTGGCGGAGCCAGGCGGACTCAGCCACGGCATTGGCCATGGCCCGATACTCGGCCTCGATGCTGGAGCAGGACTCCGTGTTCTGCCGCTTCAAGGACCAAGTGAGCAGGTTGGGGCCGAGGAAGACGCAATGACCAGACGTGGACTTGCGTGTATCAGGGCAGCCTGCCCAGTCGGCGTATGAGTAAGCAACAAGCTCCGACGCGGTGGAGCGGTGAATCTACAGTCCGAGATGCGTGGTGCAGCGAAGGAAGCGCAGAATGCGCTTGACGAGCTGGAAGTGCACATCACGGGGCGCGTGCATGAACAGGCAGCAGTGCTGCACGACGTAGGACAAGTCCGGGCACGTGAGGGTGATGTACTTCAGAGCACCCGCCAGACTACGGTAGAGCATCGGGTCATGGAAGAGCGGGCCAGAGTTGATGGAGAGCTTGGCTAGCATGTCATCCGGCGTGGAGATCTGCTTGCAGTTGAGCATGCCGGCACGATCAATTATCTCGAGGGCATACTGCTCCTGAGAGAGGAACAACCCGGCTGGCGTGGACGCGACGTTGATGCCGAGGAAGTGGTGAAGGGCGCCAAGGTCCGTCATGGAGCGAGGCAATGATGCGCTGGAGAAGAGCGGTGGAGCTGGCGGTGAGGATGATGTCGTCCACGTACAGCAACAGCTAGGCGAGATGGTGATCGCGACGAAGTATGAACAGCGACGAGTCCGAGCATGATGCCATGAAGTCGAGGGAGCACAGGTAGTTGGTGAAGCGTGAGAACCAAGCCCGCGGCTCATGCTTGAGGCCGTACAGCGAGCGGTATAGGCGGCAGACATGTGAGGTGTGGACGGAGTCGACGAAGCCGGAGGGCTGCTAACCGTAGACAGTCTCCGCCAAGTGACCGTGAAGAAAGGCATTCTTCACGTCCAACTGGTGAATTGGCCACGGCTGGCCAGCCGCGGCGCTCAGGACGGTCCAAACCGTAGCCGGCTTGACAACGGGGCTGAAGGTCTCCCCGTAGTCGACGTCGGCCTGCTGGGTGAAGCCACGAAGAACCCACCGCGCTTTGTAGCGAGCGTGCCATCAGTGTTGAACTTGTGTCGAAAGATCCATTTTCTTGTAACCACATTAGCACCTATAGGGCGAGACACCAAACACCACGTATCATTCCGCATTAGTGCATCATATTCCTCGAGCATGGCATTGTACCAGTTGGGATCTTTTGAGGCAACACGATAGGAGGAAGGTATGGGACTAATGTCGGATGTGGTGGCGTGGAGGGGGACGTGCTTTTTGGGTTGAGAGAAGCCGGACTTGGCTCTAGTACGCATGCCGTGGGAGTTGGAGGGAGGCGCAACGGGAACAGCGCGCGGTGGAAGTGGGGGTGGAGCAGACGGCCCGGGTGCATCATGAGGAGAGCGTTGCATGGTGGTGCATGGGGGTGTGGCAGCCAAGGGTGACGTGGAGGGTGGTGAGTGGCTGCATGGGGGTGTAGGAGGCGGTGTGGTGGGCCGACTGCTAGGAGGTGGGGTGGAGGACCGAGGTGATGCAGGTGGTGCACGGGTACTGGACGGCGCGCACGGGCTGGGCAATGGAGGTGGGGAAGGAGCGACGTGATGCCCCCCGCCCCGCAATGATTGCGGGATTGGCTGGCGACCCACGGTGCACGGATGCCGGAGGGGGTATGGGAGGGGACTGGTACGAGGTTGGGATGGCGCACGGATCAGGAGGGAGGCGGCGAGGATTTTCTGCGGCTGGGTGGGTACGTGCAAGAGGTACAATGCGAGGATAAGGGAACTGATTTTCATCAAGCGTAACGTGTCTGGAAATTATGACGCATCATGAGTCAAGATCAAGGCACCGATATCCTTTGTGTTCGAGTGCGTAGCCTAGAAAAACACAACAAACTGAGCGCGGGACGAGTTTATGAGGGCTTGTGGCGTATGTGTTAGGGAAACAGAGGCATCCAAACACCCGCAAGTGATCATACGTGGGGTGTCGGCCGAATAGGCGGAGGTGGGGCGTTTGGTTCTGGATGGCAGAGGAGGGACGGCGGTTTAGGACGTGAGTGGCTGTGTGAAGAGCCTCGACCCAGAACTGGGGTGGAAGATGGGCATGGATGAGTATGACAGGGAGGATATCATTGGTCATGCGAATAAGCCGTTCGGCCTTGCCATTTTGGGGCGACATGTGGGGGAAAGAGTGTTGGAAGGACGTGCCATGAGTGGAGAAGAGTGTGCGTAGAGAGGAGGTGGGGAATTCACCCCCGTTATCGCACTGCATGCATTGGATGGCAACGTGGGACTGGGTTTGGACGTAGGTCAAGAAGTAAGAAATAATGTCAGCAGTGTCGGATTTGTGTCATAGAGGAAACGTCCAGGAGTAGTGAGAGTAGTCGTCGAGCACCACGAGGTAATACTGAAAACCAGAAAAACTAAACACGGGAGAGGTCCATAATCGCAATGTAATAATTGAAAGGGTGCTCATGTTACAGTTGTAGATGAAGAAAATGGCAGCTGAGGCTGCTTGCCTAATTAGCATGACGTACAAACACTAGTTTTGGTCATGCTATTTTTACAAGATGGAAATGGAGTTATTGCTGGGGTGGCTGTCACAGCCCTAGCTCAGCCCCTGTTATCTTTGCTTGATCATCATGTCATCATGTTTAAAATTCAAATGAATTTGAAATGGGGACTGTTAAACCCTAGCAGCAACTGAAATTCAGCTAGGGTCCAAATTAAATCTTTTCAATGAACCTGAAATGCCCTTCTAAAATGTTCATCATCTTTGCCTTGGTCCAGAACCTCCGCCAAAAATGTTTCCCACTTTCCTAGGACACTTTGGATCTTCGAATTAAATCATAAATTATTTGCATTTGGACATTTAAATGCTATAAATATTTTAAAATGTCCAAATAATCTTGAAAGTATTTTTGGGCTGTTGGAATTATTTTTAGAGGTGCCCATAAATATTTTCAGCATTTTATAAAATGGTTTAGTATTATTACTAAATCAAAAACAGAAAAACAAATTAGAAAAGAAAAAGAAAAACAGGAAAAGGAAAAGGCTTACCTAGCCTTACCTAGCCGGTCCAGCTGGCAGCCCAACCAACAGGCACAGCCCACCAGCGCTACCGTCCTCAAGCTCCTGCCAGGAGGACGCACGCGCGTGGTCGCCACGCGCAGGCACGCGCCCTGGCCACCTCCTTCCTCCAAGCCTGCCTGGCTCCTCCTCGACACGCCCGGACGACGCCACGCACACCCCTGACCCCCTCCACTACAAAAAAATACACTTCCGTGATGATACGTGTTTGTCACAGTAGGTCGCGTTTTTTGTCATGCATGTACATCCATGACAAATTTATGACAGAATCAAGATAGTCATACCTGTGTTGTCGTAGAAGTGTTCCATGACATTACCAAAATTATCATCACGGATGTGTCCACTTCCATGACGATAAATCGCGCGTCACAGAAGTGCTTTCGTCAAGGGTGACCGACACGTGGCATCCATCGTAACGGAATGCCGTTAAGCTATCGGGTCGGGTTTTGGATCCGATAACCCGTTAACAGCCCCGACCAATGGGGATTTTCCACGTGTAAAATCATCATTGGCTGGAGGAAACACGTGTCGGCTCATCGCTGGGACAGATGTCATCCACTCATTGGACAGAAGGCGCCTATGATACGTCGACACGTGGCACGGCCGAACAGTGGCCCATTCCTGTGAAAAGGCCGGCCCGTTTGACTTGGTCAAAAGCTGGCGGGCCGGCCCATGGAAAGCCTGTTAACGACCTGTTCGCATATAGCCCATTTACAGCCCGCTAACCGAAGGCCCGTTACGCCCTATTCGAATTAGGCCCAGTAGCGTCATCTGGGCCATCCAATATGATTCCAGCCCGTTTTCACTTCTGGCCCATGTATGGCCCATGATGTCTTTCGGCCCATATGAGGCCCTATGTAACTCTTGGCCTATTAATGACCCGTGGTGAAACTGGCCCATAATGAACAGTGTATTACTTTACACCCATTAACGACCCGTGGTGAAACTGGCCCGTAATGAACAGTGTATCACTTTATACCCATTAACGGCCTGTTATTCCGTTGGGCCGTTTCCAGCCCATGTTATCTTTTGGCCTTCTCAGAGCCCATTTATTCTTGGGCTATTTTCCAGCATTCGTTTACTTATGGCCCGTTACTGTCATTTTCTGCTTGTGGGCCAAATTCAACCCGTCGTTACAGTCGGCCCGTTTGTGGTCCGTTAATACGTTGGGCCGTTTTCATAGCATCATCAAATACGGCCTATTGACGATGGCCCGTTATGGTCGGTCCATGAACAGACGATTCCAACTCTAGCCCGTTTACGGCCAGAATGCGGTCTGTTTGGCCCATGTTTGGCCAATCGATCATACGGCCCGTATAAGGCCCATTGATGATACGGCCCATAGAAGGGCCATTGTTTCTACGGCCCGTAGAAGGCCCTTTGTTTCTATGGCCCTTAGAAGGCCCACTATTTCTACGGCCCGTAGAAGGCCCACTATTTCTACGGCCCGTAGGAGGCCCAGTGTCAGTACAGTAAATATTAGCCCATGGTTATTGTGGCCTAGTTTTAAAAAATAGGTTATTGTAGCCACTAGCAAACCGCGGAAAAAGAACTGCAATGACTACAAACAAACAAATAAACAAGACAACAAGAAAATAAATAAGCAAGCAACTTACGCTAGGCTATCACGGCTATCACACATATTACAGCCACTGGGCATCAAAGTTCGCCACCAGTGCAAATAAACGCGCCGACAAAATAATATACAAAACTGAGAGCACTTCAGAAGGCACTATGCCTGGCCACGTCGGCCCCCCAAACAGCTGAAGAAGCTGAGTAGACCTCAGTTGTGTCAACGATAGATGCATCAACACTAGATTTAAGGCATGATGGTGCGCACGGCAGTCCTCTGACATCTTCATTGCATCTTTGAATTCAAGTCGGAGCTGAGCT
This sequence comes from Triticum aestivum, assembly GCF_018294505.1. NCBI lineage: Eukaryota > Viridiplantae > Streptophyta > Magnoliopsida > Poales > Poaceae > Triticum > Triticum aestivum. The sequence goes on along the minus strand of NC_057796.1, from coordinate 256,539,857 downwards.
GAAGCAAGCCTTTCCGCTTTAAGTTGAGACTGAAGAAGTCGAACTGATTGTGGCAGCGACTCCATAGAGGTTGTCTCACACCTGCTGGTGAGTAGCTTCAACTCACTATCTTCATCAAGACAGGACCTTGGGGTCATCTCGCTGTCCTCAAGATGGTTTGGCTCACTATCTTCCCTAGAGTTCTGCCTGGCGTAAGAGATACGAGTCTGAAAGAGAAACAAGGAGACATGTAACAGGTTTCACAATTATATAAGCAAATAAATGGATCTGTTCTGCATAAGGAACATGTTTTTACATCTACAATTTGAAATTGGTAGTTGTTTCAAACATCCAATCAGATGTAAACAGCAAAGCAAACAGCAGTGGAGGAAATGATGCCTATCCAAATCTATACTAGAACAAAGTTTGAAGGCTTGAGAAGGATGAACTTACATTACATGTTAACACCGGCTGGACAAAGCCCTTCTCCATGTTGATGGAAGGATAATTCAATAAATTCCCTAAAGAAAATTCTTCATAAGCGTTGCCATTATTCTACATTTTGCAAAGAGTAAATATAGATCAAATAATATTGGAATAATCAGAGGATAATGAAGCTCAGGTGGAGACTGATGATACATAATCAAATAGCAATTAATTAAGTACATCGTTACAAGGCAAAAGGGAGAGAGGTACTGATAAGAGCAATGCAGAGCCCATTATTGTTTTGAGATCGTATGATCCTTTGAGCAAGGAGATTCATCTGAAATTAGTTTTCATACAAGAGAGAAGGTAAGGCACAAGCAGAAATTTACGAGTTCAAATTTTGAATTGATATCATAGACAGTACCTGACGCTGGGCTCCCAGCAGTTCTAATAGGGGTTTGGCCACTAGAGTAGGGGTAAAGTGTGGTACAGTTGGGCCTGTGTTTTCTGTGGCTGCTGATCTATCTGATTTAACAGGTATCACTACCTTTTCCAAATACCTTGTTTGTACTCCTTGAGGATCTGCACTCACCCTCTTCCTTTTGGACATCTATTACGAAAGAACAACATTTGACTGGAAAAACATAGTGTGACGACACATGGAATAGGTACAGAAAATGGATAGGTATGGCATATACTCATATATGATGCTTAAACTAAGCAGATGGTGCAACGAAGTAGAAGTAATGCAAGAGGTCAGATGCAAAATATGTGCGACCAATACAACTTTGCAAAGTTAGAGCAAGCACCTTATGGGTGAATAAGATAGGCCATCCTCCACCATGCCAAGTTTGTTAGCCAGTGGATCGTTCCGCAATATTCCTCTCGTGTGCCCATTCTCATATTCATTTTGATAATGTTCAATATCTGACATGCATGAAAACATAAAAACAAGTGAGATTTTCTTTGTAATGTAGAAGTGATTCTAATCCAATACTGCCTCCCTGTAAACCCCTTTGTGCTATCTCTGCAATTCTTTTAAAAGATGCCATGCATGCTGTAATTTGTTGTGTGCATTAATATAATGTGGCCTACTACTCAAAATATGAGAGCTCCAGAAGTGATGACACTTCGCAGATGATAGCTTCAACATATAGTAAAGAAGAACAAGTCGACCTGACCTGACAGATTCAAAATATACTAAGGGAGAACAACTTGACCTGACCAGTCGACCGCAAGAGAAGAGTATCATCTTAAAGAAGAGCAGAAGAGCAAGCAGATTGAAGATATTACAAGTCTTTCAATACAATGTCGGTTGGCCACCCATGATGAACCAGAGCGCACAGAGAAATACTATTCTTTCCGGTCTCTCCATATGTGGCTCACATGAATTTCGAAACTAAAGTAGGAACATTTAGCTAACCAATTAAACATCTCTCAGTTTTACTAATATCAGCAATAATATCAGATATGAATTTGTACAACTAAGCTTCTTTAGCTCGATGGGTGGAGCAGTGCTATTACGACACGAACCACGTAGGCTGATTGTGGTCATTATAAAATGGGGAAAACATAAGCATGATGAGTATAGTGTTGACCGTGGCAGTGGGATGGCAGATCTAAAGCTACAAACCGCGCAAAGGGTAGTTAGCAACCGATGTTTGCTTTGAAATAACAACTAAGATTTGGTATGGACAAGAAAGTACGGTTAACAAGTGACAAAGAAATGCAGTTATGCTGTCTCTCTATATGTCGTGACATGCATTTGGAAACTCAAGTGAGACCTTTAGCTAACCAATAAATGTGTCGGTTAACTAATATCAGTATCATATCACAATCATATTTGAACAACTAAGCTTTCGAATTCTGAGTGTTGTGTTGTTTAGCTTGAAGGGTGGAGTAATGCTAGTACGACAGAAATCACCTACGCAGATCATAGTAGAGTAGATAAAAGGGGAAAACCCTAAGCATCAAGAGAAAAATCAGGAAAGTGGAACTAGCTGGACCAGTGGGTGGCGCACATGCTTTTCTAAACGAATATAGGAACATTAGGTGACCAATTAAACGTTCTCTGTTTTGGTGATATGAGCATCATATCAGATTCGTATTTCAACACGTAAGCTTTGGGTTGAGGTCTTGAGGAGCAGTGCTAGCACGACACGAAGCACCTACGATGATGGTAGTGAATATAAAGGGGGGAAACCATAAGCTTTACGAGTATAGTGCCCGTGCCATGGCGGATCTGAAGGTGCAAACCGGACAAAGCTACTTTGCAACCAATGTTTGCTTTCAACTAGCCACTACGATTTGGTACGAACAAGAAAAGTACAGTAAACAAATTACGATCTATTTTCCGGGTGAGATCAATAACTTAAGCACATATGGAAGAGTACCACCTCTCTGGCGATGCCGTGTAGGCCTATGCAGATACGTTGAGGGTGTTGCAGGTGCGATGGCTGTCGGCGGCGGGGAAGAAGACTTTAGATGACAGACGGCCGGGTCGGGAGATATATCCTGTTGCAGTGGACGAGGCGGTCGTAGGAGCGGCAACGGCAAGGTGGACGACGGCGCCGATGAAGCGGGAGGAGGCGATGAAAGGATCCTGGTCCAGCGTCGTGGATGAGAGACGTCCATCTCTTGCAGTGGACGACGGGGTAGGGGTACCGGCTCCGGCAAGGTGGAGGATGGGGTGGTGGATGGATGAGGCTGGCCGCAGTGCGGAGGTTGTCGTGCCACTGACGATGTATGAATGGGGAAATGGAGGGGAGGGGGGTCTCAAACTTTGGGACGTGCTTCTCTGAAATGGGGGAAAGTTATGAACTTATCCCCCGTTTAAAATTTCGGACATCGCGTCGGTTGGGGATAGGACGGTAATCTCGCATCTCCCAAATATTTGCCGGTAACTATTTCGGGCGAGGAGAGGGTGTTTTGCCGCCCATGGTTGGCGCCCACGGTGTATGAACGGGGCTGACAGGTAGGGCGGCTGTGTCACGTCTGATGGAAGTTACACATCTGCCCCGATTTAAAATATTAGCCTACATTGAATTCGGACGAGGAGAGTTTGTTTTGCCGCCCACCGTGTTTGAATGGGGAAATGGAGGAAGAGACACATGTCTTTCGGACGAGCTTGAATCAAATGTGTTTTGCCGCCCACGTTTGGCGCCCACCGTGTCTGAATGGGCTCAGAGGCCGTCGTGTCACGTCTGATTGAAGTTACTGGTCTACCCCTATCGACAGCAGTGTAAATCCGGTCGATAAGGATGTCAAGTGTCAGGGGTAGACAGTAATTTCCATCTCGCAAACACTTGCTTCGGGCAGCCCACAAATTATAGTGGGTGTTTAGCCGCTTCGTTCAAAACTTGGGAGAATTAGCATTCACGTTTGCCCTGGGACCTGGCAAACTAAATTCAAATCCAATTTGTATTCGATTACGAATATCCACAGATAATTATACGTTTTGTTATTTATTTCTTCAAAACCACAACAAAGATTTATTCCACCTTTATATATGATTATGATTTAGAAATGCCGTGATCTTCGAATTCAGTAGGTTGGATACACTCTAAGTCAAACAGTTATTTCATCCAATACAATATGCTCACACGAAAAACAGTTCACCTTATGTCAATCATACAAGTACTGAGGATTACCTCGCCTAAAAAATTCGGATCATTACAACACATGGACAACATAGGGGGTCTTGCAACATAATCCATTCAGAGACATGACACAACATGCAAGTACAATAATCCAATGACAATTTCAACTGGTATCTAAAGAAGAACCGTGATTACCTTGGGCTTCAGATAGCAGAAACAGCAGGACCTCCTCTGTCTTCAAATGCAACATTCTTACTTCCTCCAATTCTTGGGTTGCTTGCATAATGCGTGCCGCTAATTCCGTAATTTCCAGCCTCAAGATAAAGATTACCTCATTCATGGCAGCCACACCATCTCTTTCTGCCTCTAGTAGAGCCTCAAGCACTATAATATCTGTGCTCAGACTGCTCTCTGGCGGTGTTGCTTCTGAACTGCTACCATCTGGTAACATGGATGGCGCACTGCTTCCACAAATAGATTCTGGGGTTGTACATTGTGTCCTAGTGTGAACGGCATCCTGAAAGGTTTCTGCTGGACATCAGTAAGAGATAGTTATCGTATGATCCAGGCAGTAAGCTTACATGGTAAACGACGGACGAATTATTGCCGAGCATGGCAAACTATATTTAAATGGTTCGAAGTAGCATCAGCCGAAATGAAATTAAAATGGTAAGATGAAACTAGGGATGTAAGTGGCAAATAAATGACATCCGCCAGTCCCATCTAGTTAGTTTTTGCTACCTCCCTAGTTCATTTTCCTCAAAAAACAAAAACTCTTTTGAGCTATCATACCACTAGTGGACTTTAATCGGGATTAAACGGTACCCAGTTGACATCCCTAGTTGAAAGGGAGTGTACAACCGCTATATTTGAGTTGCCAAGGCATCTAAGCAGTTGAAATAATTTGAGAAAGCACTTAACAGTGTGGCCTCATATAAACTACGAAGACAGTCTTGTGATGAAGTTGAGAGGAAAAGTTAAGGACTCAAATGAAATAGGCATGCATTTCTTTACGATAGTACAGCAGGCACTGCTGACATATTGGCCAACTCAGGTATAGCGTAACAACAAATAAGCATTCGAATCAAGCAATACAGCAAAGCAAACAACTGAACTATTTGTAATTTGGTAGGATTACACGTTGAGGGCACAAGCCAAGAAAGCAGCCCACTCGCATTACATTTCACATGTACTAAAACACACTCGCTTACCATATGTTGCTGTGAAGCCTAGCTGCTGTTGCAATGTTCTTTGAAGATATCATCAGCATCCCGTGGTTGCAAATCTAGTTGTTGTAGTTTATTCTGCACCATCTATTTAGGTAAAATTAATTTTAATCGCATGCACTGGTCCGAATTGATCATCAATGGTTCATCTAAACTAATGAAAGAAGGGTGTGCGCATACACGACAATATATCTGCTTCCCTCTATTTTTATGCTTGTTCGAGGTGCCAGCCCCAAAAGAACAAATATTTTGCTTGATGGGGTTGGCAGTTCCATAATTAATAGAAGCATCAAATTAGTCATGCAACTTGGGAAGATCAAGAACACACAAACAAGTAATGAACAGAGGCTCGGAGCAGTGATGTAATAGCTAGCATCAGAAAATGTAGGGTAAAACGAACAAAAAGCAGCGGAACCACATGCTAGTTTGCTGATGTGTAATTAAGCATAGAGAACATTAAGCAGTCTGATGGAACCAACAGGTGGCATCAGAACAAAACTAAAGCATGTTAACTATATGTGCACTGGTATGTAATTTAGCACATGTAACATGTTCACTGCCAGAAGTATGGCCCTACAGGTGCAAGCAGAATAACGCGTCTCATGAAAAACTGAATGATGCCCTGAAGAAATTCAAAGGTGCGGTGCTTATGCTAGGAAAGTGAACGTAGGCACCGGCCGTTGGATAATAGTACCTGATTCTCGGCGGCGTATGGGTATCGTTGTCATACTTGAAGTTAAGGATCGTCAATGGTGCTCATGTTGCGGTTGAGTTTGGGCCGGCTGTCGCCGTCGCGGAAGCGGCTCCGGTGCTACGGTTGCGGCGCCTGTCGACATACAAGGAAGCTCATCTGTGGTAAGTGAACATTTTCACGATAAAGAGAAAAATCGAAGGAGTACAAATCGAAATAACCTGATGAGGCTGCGGCGTCGGTAAAGCAGGGCCGGTGGAGTTGAATATGGCGTCCGTGGAGCGGGTCCGGTGCAGTGGACGAAGGCTTCGGCGGGCGCGTTGTACAGTGCTTTCGGCGAGGCGGATCTGCTACGGCGGAGGAGGGCTTGTATGAATGGCCAGCGAAGGGGCGGACGAGGGAGTTAGTGAAGGGCCTACGCTGTGGTGGACGAGGGCGCCGGTTAAGCAGATCCGGTGCGGTGGACCATGAAGGAGATCTGGAGCGGTGGACAAGCCAGTTACTGAAGCGGCTCCGGTGAAGTGGTGAGTTGGCAGTTGGGGGTTCCAAGGTGCGGAAGGTAGATCCGGCGGGGTGTGAGGTCCACCGCTGCGGCGGACGACTAGATTCGGCGGCTTCCCGTGGTTGGGGGGTTGGGGAGGGGAAGGGGAGGGGCTCTGGGGAAGAATGTTGGGGGCAAAGAGGGGAAAACAATGGAGTTACCAAAGCATCCCTTTTCCGTTCATGTGGCAGGGGTAAAACAGGAATATCGCAGGGCTAAACTTTCGGGCGCGTGATATTTCGATGTGAGCGGGAAGTTTGAAAGCTTTTGGCGCCTAAAATTATAAGTATTCTGCTCTCGTACGGCCGACTATGATATCATGGCCGACAATTTGTTTGTTTTGCACGCAAAAAAATGTGCAAGTTTTGAAAATCAATGTCTCCAACTCGAAACTTAGATTGTCCATTCAATTCAAATATGGATCATTGTGCTACTACAAGCAAATACCATCATACGGTCCAATTCAAATGAAATTCCAAATGTGTTTATCCTAAATATGATGACAAAAGCAAAAATGTGTATGTGTATTAATAAAGTGGATGATTATAAAGTTTGAACATGCCCGTATGTGTATATCTCTAGGTTTGATATATGAATTTGAAATCACGAAATCCCGGCTTAAAAAATGTACCTCCGTTTAAATGAATTACAAAAGCTAATGATGGAGTCGAATTCCAAAATTCCAATCTCAGGTTTGTAATTCTGGTACATCAAGGTATATCATGCATGTTCAAAAGTATCGTTATCTCATAGTACAAACTGTGAAACAAATTGATCAACCATGAGTGCACAATATCTCAGTTACGCTAAAGTCCCTCAAATATAGACACCTCACTCTTTATCTGAAGTCAACCCCCCCACCACCACCACACACACACACACATAGAGAAGTCGTTCTCTCCCCCAAACACCAACACACGAGCACATTAACACCCCTCTCTCTTGTAAAGTCCGGACCCCAACATAGGTCTCTATCACTTTGTCTCTCGGAGTCTCGGGCATGCACACATCTCTTCCCTCACTCTCTAGGTCTCCCGCTATCTCTCTTACCCAAGCACACGCACTATGTAGAGTGTATATTTCCCATACACACAAAACGTCGCCCCCAAACGTCTATCTCCCTAGTTATGTGGTTCTCGCGCACTCACCTCACACACCACCCCCACTGCAAACAAGCACACTTTGTCTCCTTGTGCACCACTCTCCTCTTTCTATCTCTCCCACATGCGGACCCGCCCCAGCTCCTTCCCTGTATACATATATTTCGTGACTCTTTGCATAGCTCCCTAATGTATAATCGTTCTCGATTTCGCACATTGTTCTCTACACCATCTATTCTAGATCTCTCATGAAGTCCCTATCACACACACGATGACTCGCTTCCCTTGCGTCTCCATTCATAGGCCAATTTCGGACAACATCAACATTGTCTCCCTATCTATATGCCATTTATGGACACAAACGACCCCTCTCGCCCCCCTCTGTCTCTCTCTCTCTCTCTCTCTCTCTCTCTCTCTCTCTCTCTCTC